>NW_022983020.1:0-40993 GCF_902652985.1 Pecten maximus
TAATGTTATTCTCGTAAACTGATAAAATGTGGATTATAAACATATCTATCTTTACCATTAATAGACTACTACGCTTACTGTAATGAACTTGTTTTTTGATGTGTTTAGTACCATAAGTGTAGCAGCCGCAACGCTTAATGTAATTATCATAATGTAATTATCATAATGTAATTATCACAATGTAATAATCAGAATGTAATTATCATAATGTAATTATCATAATGTAATTATCACAATGTAATAATCACAATGTAATTATCACAATGTAATTATCACAATGTAATTATCATAATGTAATTATCACAATGTAATAATCATAATGTAATTATCACAATGTAATTATCATTATGTAATTATCATTATGTAATTATCATAATGTAATTATCATAATGTAATTATCACAATGTAATTATCATAATGTAATTATCACAATGTAATTATCATAATGTAATTATCATAATGTAATTATCATAATGTAATTATCACAATGTAATTATCACAATGTAATTATCACAATGTAATTATCACAATGTAATAATCATAATGTAATTATCATAATGTAATTATCACAATGTAATAATCATAATGTAATTATCATAATGTAATTATCACAATGTAATAATCATAATGTAATTATCATTATGTAATTATCATTATGTAATTATCATAATGTAATTATCATAATGTAATTATCATTATGTAATTATCATTATGTAATAATCTCTTGTACTACTGTAATTAATTGTAGCGATCGCAACGCTTATTACATTAATAACTGTAATTTAATTAAGAGATGTAATTACACTAAGAGCTGTAATTACACTAAGAGATGTAATTACACTAAGAGCTGTAATTACACTAAGAGCTGTAATTACACTAAGAGATGTAATTACACTAAGAGATGTAATTACACTAAGAGCTGTAATTACACTAAGAGCTGTAATTACACTAAGAGCTGTTATTACACTAAGAGATGTAATTACACTAAGAGATGTAATTACACTAAGAGCTGTAATTACACTAAGAGCTGTTATTACACTAAGAGCTGTTATTACACTAAGAGATGTAATTACACTAAGAGCTGTTATTACGATTAAGAGCTGCATTTACAATTAAGAGCTATACTTACATAAAGAGCTGTAATTACAATAAAAATTGTAAATTGTAATTACACAAAAGAACTGTAATTACATTTAGAACTGTAACTACAGTAAGAACTGTTATTATATTTAGAGCTGCAATACATATATTGATAAGAATGGGTACTAACTAACAGAGTTTGGACTGTCGCTTATAAACTTGATGAAGTTGCCAAGCGAGACTAGTTCATCATTTACTGTATATATTAATAGTGTATTGAACTTTAAAAAAATGGCTCTTTCAAAACAATTTTTTGAAACTTTAAACATAAAGCTGCACCTCTGTCACTCACAGGTGACAGACACCTGAAAGGTAGTGTCAGACAATAGCCATCATTAAAGCGATTTTCAAATATTATTGTATTCCCGACACAGACATGGTTATTACGGTAAAAAGGTTTAAAACGAAAATTTAAAAAAAAACATGAAAAAATGGGGAAAATAGATTTCAGTACACTCACTTATAGAGTAACATTCAAGGTTGCCATAGTTTCAAATATGGTCCAAAAGTTTATAAATGTTAACAATTTCGAATACAAGTTTAAGACGTAGTACAATGTATTTGTTTGTTTTTATAATCTATACGTTGCAGGTATATGCAGTTAATTTAAAAAAAAATGTTAATAGAATCGTCAATATATATACTTAAAATGCTAATAGAATTTGTCCATACTTACAGATATAAGCAGATATGAAGGAGTTCATTTTGCTGTTAAAAGCGGCAGGTTCCGTGCTGTCCGTTCTTGGTTGTAGTAGTAAGGTTATGGTTTACTCTTGGGTTACTGTCGGTATTTATAGACCCCCGAATGATCGCTGACCCGACCCATACCAGCGGATAACGTCAACAAGATGACGCTGATGACGTCGAATAAAATTTAGCCAATCAGATAGCACAGGGCATGTCAGCCAGACAAACAAGAGGCCCCAATGGGAGACTCTTATACTCTATGGGTGTTAGTTCAGATTTAATCTTTATTGACATCGTGCCTATATCTGTAACCATTACATAGCATCATTTAATTGCATTCATGCATTTATTTTGTCAACTTTTGATATTTCTATTCCAGGCCCGGCGAACACTTGCATTTATAGTCCAAAGCTATTTATTATACGTAAACTGACCAGTAAACAAGAAACCTGCTTGATTAATAGGTAGTTGTCAGAAACTTCTCGTCGGCCGTAATCGCCCAAATGTCCAGTCAATCACGCTGTGGGGCATAGCAAGGGAGCACGACCTTGAACAATGGTCTATTCAAATATCACGAGACATACTAAACAGTTATTCAAAATTAAGCAGTGAAAATTTCCTCTACAACCTATATAACATCAAATCACCTTATTTGATATGCTCACTTTTCCAACAGTAGCTGAATTAAGCGAAACACACCCTCAACTGAACATTGTGAAGAGGGCCTCTTTCTCAGCAGTATATACAAAAAAAATGTAGCTTACTGCAGGGAGAGGGATTACGGCAAGGTCTATCAACATCACATCGGCACGGCATGTCCGTCCCGCGGACGTAATTAGTAGCTAGTTTTGGAAATATTTGTGGCATATAAGTCACGGAGGGGTTCGGCAGGGCTGTTGACACGTCCCTGATTATTTCGGAAATATAATTAATATGATATACATATTTATTATAAGGACAAGCCTTTCGATAACAAAGCACTCGAGGTTAACAACAGGTCCGAAGTATGTTGTAAAAAGACTGAATTATCTATGACATAGGTAACAATATCAATCCAAACTTGTAAACTTTAAAACAATTATAAAAGATTTTACAAAATATACACAAGATATTAGCACCTTTCAAAACAAATTTAATGTTACACAAGCAGAGTCAAAATGAATTAGACTGCACCATAAAACTATTGATGCTAATAATAGTAATGATAAGAAGCGACCACAAACGAAACTCGAAAAACAAATGTAGATCAAAAGAAATGCCAAACATTGGATAGGAAGGTGTATGTAGCATTATTCAATAAACTAATAATTTTCGATTAATCTTATAGCTGAAAAAAATTTATACTTTTTTCACATAACGAAGTAATTAAGCTTTCTCGATTTCATTTATAGACCAGTCTTGTCGGTTAGAACACTATTACCTCGTGTAGTTGAGAAAATGAAATAAAACGAACGAGTGCAGGACTTAAGTACTTTATAAAGTAGTATTTCTGTTAGTTGTTTTGAACAATGCTGAAAAAATGATGCCGACATATCTTATGTTGATATTATTTATATGTGATCAATTTATTAGAGATAAAAGTGATATGTTGTAGCGGAAACAGCGACTCTTCCTTTCTAAATCTAGATGATATATTGTCGACATAGGGAAACGAGGCATATTACTAATATATCTTTAAGGATTAACTTTAATATGTTCTTAATGCTATGGAGGTATAACACACACAAACAAACCCAAAAACGGAGTGTAGTGAAGCGGGTTATCATGAGAGCAACCTGCGGACTTTTTTTGTTATAACTCCATAACTAAAATATATATTCAAGTTAATCCTTATAATTTAATCTATATCCTACAAAAAATCACTTTATTGATGGACTCTTTTCTTTTTCAAATCATTACGCTGCTCCTTCAGAGAGTCAAAAGCGACGTTTTAAACGGCGACGTCATTTTTTTTACGTTTTTTACTATAATATCGTAAATCAGCGGCCCCTCCACGTATGTTTCGAGGTTTACACTCTCACAACTACTGTGCAAGCAATTGCCTTTGTATGTGTTGTGAATTTAGTTATCTTAGTTTGGGGACAGTTGACTCTAACATCCTACATAAAGAAAAAAAGAGTTTTGTAAATCTAGTAAAGATAAATATTTCTTAGAGACCCATAAGATTTTCTTGTCACCAAAATTTTGATACATTGTTATTTTTGTTCTGATTAAACAAGACAATTATTATATAAAGAACACAAAATCTCGAGTATATGTTGATGAGAAATACTAGTTAGTTAGTTAAAATGCTGAACGGCCCATCAACACAATAAAGGTCATAAGGGCCAAAAACGTGATTAAAATATGAGAAAAATGGGCAAGAGGCAAAATAACAAAAAAACGAAGCATGAAAAAATGTATATATATTGGTACACTCACGATCAGTTTAAAATCAAAGAGTGGATGGATTTGATTACTCAAATCTTGTGACAAAGACCAATAACTTTCAGATAGTTCAAAATTTTATACATACTAACAGACTCGAACAGAGCCTTCAGACTTTCCATGCTATTGTAAAAACTCTCTCTTGCAAGTTGAAGATCAATGCAATCCAATAGAAAGTGTTAAACGGTAAATGATTCATTGAATAAGATACACTGAGGCTGGTCCTCACGCTTCAATAAGTAGGAATGAGAAATACTGTGAATATGTTAACGTGACAAATATGCACATAACACCACAGCTGTACTACCGAAACTGTCAAATCTCTACAGCTGTACCGCCAAAACTGTCAAACCTCGTCAGCTGTACTGCCAAAACTGTCAAACCTCCGGCAGCTGTACTGCCAAATCTCAACAGCTGTTCTACCAGAGTTGTGAAACTGGCTACAATAGGTATAACTTTACAGTTCCACTGTTAAAACTGCCAAACTTCCTAAATCTGATGTACTCATCCAAGGCCGAAGAAAGAATATTTGCTTTATACATACCGGCGTCTGAAAAAGAATGTTAATTTGGGCCTTTTAGTCCAATCAAAGCCCGCTCCTCAGCCGTTCATATATAGGACTTCAAAGGAGTTTTCGTTTCATATCCAGTTTTTAAAATAGATATTGGTAATTTTTTTAATTGGGTTTCATTAAATCAATTATGACATGAAACAATACGACACTTTTTATTACAAAACTAAAAACACATTTTGATAGATGTTAAAGTCAAATTCTGGAGAGTTTTATCAAACGGAGTAGTCATTTTGATTGGCCATTCACGATTCACAACGCCACGTCACAGTCGATTTTTGACTGGCGCGGCCAATAAAAAAAGCTCCAGGGTAAACAACACTTGCGAAATATGTAAAAAAAAAAAAAAAAAAAATACATGAGAGGATTAACTGGATATCAGGTAGATTGTGTGGTAAAATTCAATAAAGTTTGTTAATTTTAAGGTGCGTCATAAAGTATCGGACGATGTTTCTACAGGGGAAGATTCCAGGCGAGTGTTGGATCCCTCCCCGGGGCGTATTGTGTTTCTCACGGATGGAATATCATGGACGTTCATGATTAGTTGAAAACAATTCAAACTTGGCTGTAATAAGGGTAAAGCGATTTTAGATCGGACACATTCCAGCTTCGTATTCAATGCCAGCTTCCCAAAATAAATCATTCTGCCAATGCATATTGACTTGATCTTCAATGTGTCAATGTTTATCACCTTTAAGCCTTACGGCTCTTATACATCACTTTTTTAAATTCTAATTTTACTAAAAACCCCATGAATGTCTAGAACATGTTCCGACGAACAAAATGACATATCCGGTTACTGTGTATCTTTAATAGTCACCGAGTATTGCTGATTTCCCTGAGAGGTGTATTTTGACAACTTTTTCTCCCAATCCAGTAATAAGGGGAGGTAATTTTAAAGATGAAAACTCCCATAATTCTGTATATCTCTTGAATAAAGTTGTGTTTTGAGTTGAATGTGGTACTTTGAGTCTCTGTGCATGTAATCAAGCAAAAAATACTATACAACTATCAAATTTAGCCTTGTAATATGACATCATAGTTACCATGACGTCATCAGTAGCTATGACGTCATCAGATGGTATCTATGACGTCATAAATACTCAATGGTGTCATAATAAATAACCAAATTCCTTTCCAAACCTCAGCTTAGCAACACATGCAATATTCTAACTGATAAATCATGGCATGACATCCAAGATTTCAAAATGTCATGCCTACGACATCACAATCATCTGTTTCCACCCCGGTTATTCAGATATGTACCAATGATCATATGAAAGTGTCCGCTGCTCCCATTTTATGCGGAAAATGCTATTTTTTCTGCTTTACCTAAGTGAATGACCATAATTGACAATATTGCATCAACCGTACACTCAAGCCATTGAAATTACATGCTTACCATTGTATAAATAAACTGAAAATAATGGTTTCACCAAATATTTCAAAAAATAACACTTACTGTAATAGTTTCCATGGATACGGGGTAATAAATCAGGTAAAACTAACCAGAATTCAGTCTATATGGTTTGTTAGATACCCAATAAGTTATATTGGGTTTGTTATAAAACACAGAATATCTTTTCAATTTACACTGACTCATTAACATTATGCTTAATTAACCCACCCTTAAAATGGGTAGATATGCGAGTTACCTCCCTTGATTCCTCTAATATGACAAGCCAGATAATAAACAAGTTTTAGATTGTTTTTATGCATTTTTGAGCAATAATGAATTAAAATGAAGCTTAATCAAGCATAATTAAGCACAATTTCCAAAAAATAACATTTTTCAGCCCTTATAAGGTAGCAGTGTACAGTAAAAATGCCAAATTCTGAAAAATATGGCACATGTTTTAGATATGTAAACATTGCCAGTTAACCTTACATATAACCTCTAATAAAGTATATATATTTGAAATCTGTACAACATTTGCAATTTTAATAGAGCTCTGAAGGATAAGTAAACTGATATTTTCTGTGATTTTTAGAGCTGTGAATACCATGGTAACAGCTTAAAAAATTCTCAAAAATTGCAAAATATTATGATATTTGACCCAAAATGGCACAATTCTCTACACAATTTTTTTTCTGAAACCTATTTAAAATTAAATATCTCTATCCCAAAGACAGAATTAATCTTGTTTGGACATATGTTGTAAATTAAGTTTTTCCGCTATCTTACCTTTTCTGTGGGCTGCCATTTTGCGCTGTAGGCAAAACTAAATTTCCTGTGTAAACACACGTTCGGAAAATCCGGATATTTAAAATCCGGAACCAATTTATTGATTTTTGTTTTAATAAATGTGAAGCCTGTATGTACTACTTCATACTGAATATACCAATTATAGTGTACATTTATTTTTTCATTTTTTATGCATATCATAATACAGGAGTTATTTGCTTAACAAAAAAATTGCCCATGGCCAGGCTGTCTTACTGTGGTGTGCTACCTAAGAGGATGTCCTCTTGGCGCGCGTGATCTAAAAACTCCACATTGCTGTGCGATGAATGTCCATCGCATATAAGGAGTTGGGGCCTGGCGGAACCAATGTTCTTGATAAAGGTGAAATAGACTTTTACCAGTCTCGTCCATATTCCATATACTCTCGGGATACGATTAAAGGTTGTCTGATGAGAGAACGTTTCCACGAGATTCAAAATAGACTTCCGGTGGCCGGAGGAAATGGACGTGTTATGGTCAGCTCATTATTTTATAATGTAAAGTGATCAATCCGGACTCATCATGGACTCCTTGATTCCTCGTACAAGCTATTTTTGAACTCTGGATGATGCGGGATATATTTCGACCTGCAAACTACTCTATTTATGCCGGGTAAGCTCCACATACCCGTATTTATACTTCATACCTGACCATTGGTCAACCTATGAGCCGCCATGTTTCGCTAACATGAACTATTAACTATATATTGTACTGTCATCCTACACCGTCCGTGTCTATATTCATCATTTGATTCATCATGAATTCAGCTATAAAGAAGAGCATTAGTACTCATATCATAATACAGGAGTTATTTGCTTAACAAAAAAATTGCCCATGGCCAGGCTGTCTTACTGTGGTGTGCTACCTAAGATACTAAAGATTACATCATATAATTTACTATCCTTAATACATAATACAAATCAACGAAAAATGGGCAGCATTAAAATAATTACTTTACATATATTTACATATACAGTAGATTTATAAAAATATATCACACGGAAAATAAATATTACAGTAAGATTACAGATGTTATGACATTTCTGAGCGGCAATATCGAATGGATAAGTGAGTGGAGTATACAATAGTGTAGTCAGAGAATAGACGGCTATAATACTGGTAAACCTAGACATTGATATGAGTAAAAACAAAATAAGTTGGGCGATTCAAGTAATACATTTTAATGAACTTCTTTCGATTATCTTTGTAGAATAGACATATTAAAACAAAATGAAACTCATCCTCTACCTGGTTGTGGTCACAATAACGACAAATTCTGTTCGCTCTTGGAATATTGCGATACCTACCCTCTTCTACATAGAGCTGGCGAGATGACAGCCGTAATTTCGAAATACATTTAAGATATATAATAATCTGGAATAGACTTTGTTCAATAAAATTATGACGTATAGCTATCAATAAGGAAGTTATACAAAAAGCATTTTGACGACATTTCAACAAATTCATTTCTAGTTGGAATAAAATTATGTATCAGACGCAATGTAAATAACACCCTTTCATTACCGACATAATGAGTAAACCAAACATAAAAAACCGCATACTCCCAAATAACCTTAAATTCTAGTCATACACATGTATTAAATGACAATCCCTGATGTTTGTGGACTGGACGCTTGACCGGGGGAATCCTTGCGACATCTGTGTATAAAAATAACTCGCCGCAATTATGTTGACCGCGAGATTGTCACGGAGCCGAGAACGAGGCTACAGCAACGTACAATACACACACATGGCCGTTGTTTACATATCGAGTATGGGTCAACTTAGCTATTAATGTTTTCATTTGAAAATATTAGCAAAATATTCTCGTAATAACTGATCAATATAACAAACATACAACTAAATACTTATTTTAAAATATAGAAACAAAACATCGATAAAAATGAGATCGGTAAAGTTGGCCATGTACGAGGAATACGGAAAAAGCTAACCAGCAATCCAATAGACGTGCGGCAAAATCGGAATTCAAGTCTATTCCCTTTTCTTCTCTTGCTAAGATCCAACGAATCAATTATGCCGATTCCAGTTCCTTTTACGTTTCTTTTTGGCAGAATCTGCCTGCGTTTTGGCAGACACATGCTTTCGGCGTTCCGTCATTGTTGTTGTTGACTGATAACCCACCCGTTGCATTGTGGGACTAATTTGGATAGAAACGTAGTCCGTCGGAATCGGTTATTATTTTTAGGAATTTCCCCTCTACTTTTATAAGGATACATTTTCCTCCAGTTTTTGATTTGCGATAATTTGTTAGGTATATATCAAGTCTGAAATCTGCAAGGTCAAAATGTAAACAATTTATGTATATTTCTTTGTGAGTAAGGCAAACCAGAATGACCTGTCCCGTTGACATTTTCGTGGAATATTCAAAGTAGGTAGTTCCATTTGTGTGTTTTAACAAAACATATTGATTAGAAATACTACTGTGTCCAGCAGGGTGCTGTTTTGGACAATTCGTTTTTGTTACAATTTTATATTGACAACACAGGGATTGTATCATTTATTTTTGATGCATGGTTTACACATATAAAAAAAAATGAGATCAGGAATGTGTTTATATTTCCTATGCGCATTGTTCATAACAAATGTCCATACCTACAGTGTATAACATGGTTCTCTATTCAGCCATGACAGTTAAAAGTTGCTATTATGTGATTATGCTAAAGTTAACTGTTTTAAGTCTCTCTTTTTTCCATACCACACAAGTATTACTTGGTATATAGAATGAAATACTGGCAAAGTCATGTATAGTGTGTATTCTTGCTTTGGTTTTTCATTTAGTTTATTCATTCATCAATGTTACCCCATTGTCACAATATTGGTCCCCTACTGGTGATACTGACTGTATATACATGTCTGGTGGGAAATAATACCAAAATAAAATGATTATGTTCAACAAAGTTTAATGAAATATGTTACTTTCTTCTTAAAACCTACAACAATAAAATACTACCTAAATGACTAGTTGTGCCCGATTATTCGTCTATGTCTGTCTGTACGTGTGTTCGTAGGTATCTGTATATGCGTGTCTGTGTTCGTCTCTATGTATATATGTCTGTCCCTAAGTATGCAAGTGTCTGTGTCCGTCTGTCTGTATCTATGTTTGTGTGTGTGTCTGTCTGTGTGTCCGTGTCGGCCTACATACACTCATTATCTCAGTATCTGTCTGTGTTGTGCGTCCGTGCCTGTTTGTGTACGTGTCAGTCTATCTCCATCCGTGTCTCTATGTCTGGGCGATTTTAAACTTTACATCCGAGTACTGTCAACCATAAGTAAGTGTATATAGTTTAAACCGTGACGGTATTTTGTCCTTAGATCGGTCTAGCTACATATATATACTACTAGTCTTGTACGCATGTCTTTAGTCGGTGTACTGTGTTACTAGTATATACATGTACGTCATGTTGGCAGGTTCCAGTACGTCCTCTCATATTTACAAGTTTTTTGTTTTGTTTTTTGTTTTTCTTTTCACCAGTGGGGGACTGTTTCACTACATAAAATTCATAGACCGAATATTGGATATCCATGTCCATTGTAAATAATTGCATTATTGTTGCATTATAATTATCTCCTTGCATTATCACGATACCTGTATACTGTGCTATCATGGTATCTACTCCTTATTTCTGTTTTTTCATGTATATAAGTTCTTCTTCTTTTGAGTACTACAGTACATTTTTCTCTGTCCATTATCTATACTTGTTTCTCTCTACTTTTCTCTCTCTACTATCCAATTATCTCCCTTGTCCCCTTATCCACTGGTTAACTTACTATGACCTTGACTGTGTAGTAATTATGAGTATTAAAAGTGTACAACTTATGTCTGTATATATAGGATTCGTACTTTTTGACATGTGTCTATTGCTATTTTTTGTGAATATTTCCGATGGAGCCCCTGTGCGATTTATGGTTTTTGATTATGGTTAATAGGTGATTTATCTGCAATTTGGCACAGGGTTTCTATCGGAAGTTTTTATAATATAGCTTATGGAGGACCAAATCTTAAAAAAATCCATTTTGTAATACATGTTAATGTTGAATATGCATGTGGAGAATATGCCTCTTGTAAAGCCATTTTTATATCTAGTATTAAAGCGAGTGTAGCATATCTCATGCTATTTGCTTTACAGTCACAATTTAACAACATTTGCTTTTGCCATATTTTATTATTACTGTTAGTATTAGACATGGACATAGAAACCAACCCCGGTCCCCCGGAAAATGAATTGTCTATATTTCATTTAAATAGTAGAAGTATAAGGAATAAGTTAGAATATATTGAAAATATCACAAATGAATTTAATATTTTGTGTTTTACCGAAACACACTTAGACCATCAAGTATCTTCAGCTGATTTAACTATACCAGGTTTTATGGAGCCTTTTAGGAAAGATAGAAATTTCTCGGGTGGAGGGATACTAGTTTACAACTCCGATTCTTTGAAATGTGTTAGAAGAGCTGACCTTGAATTTATGGGTGGAGAAATTATATGGATACAAGTTGAAATGCCGAATCAAATTTTATTATTAGGTACTGTATACAGACCAGAAGGCTCATGTCATCCCTTTTGGGAAAATTTTAAATATTCAGTGGAGAAAGCTTTAGAAATTACATCCAATGTGATAATTGTTGGAGATATTAATGTTGATTTACTTACCTTATCACATAATCATGTTTTATATCAAATAATGTTAGAACTAGATTTGACAAATGTTATTAATGAACCAACCAGGCATGGAATGACAAGACATAGTTTACTAGATCCAATTTTAATAAGTGATATTTCTAGATGTAATGATTCACATGTCATTGCAATTGACCGTACCATTAGCGATCATGACGCTTGTGTAATATTTTTGTCTGTACCAGTAAACCTTTCTCGTACTTATACTCGTGAAGTTTGGTCATACAAACATGCTGATTTTAATAAGTTTAACGTTTTGATAAATCATTTTGATTGGACCTCATTTTTTCAAAATTTTGATTCCGTTGATATTGCTAGTGTTAAATTTACCGAGCAGTTTTTATCTTTTGCTGAAGAATGTATCTCTAAAAAAATAGTTACTATAAGACCCCATGATGAACTTTGGATGAACTCTGAACTCAGGAAAGCTATGCGATTACGAGACCGGTTCAATAAAGAATTTAAACGTGTAAAATCAACCTCCAATCAAGTCAAATATAAAAACCAAAGAAACAAGGTTAATAACATGAAAAAGCACGCGAGGGAATTATTTTATGATAATGTTGGTGATGTAATTGATAAACTTGATACTAGTAATCCTAAATCGTATTGGAAACTTGTTCGTAAATTAGTTAAACAGTCTGGTTTACAGGAAGTTATTCCACCATTAGTAAATCCTGATAATGGAAATGTTGAACTTGATGATACTGAAAAATCTAATATATTGAAAAATTATTTTTGCTCCATTTCAACTATAGATGATAAGGATATTCCATTACCCACATTTAACTGTAGAACAAATTCTTACCTTGATTCTCTTGTTGTTCGATTTGATGAGATTTGTGATATCTTAAAAATTCTCAGATTAGGAAAAGCATCTGGTCACGATAGTATAAGCCACCACATGTTAAAATACACTGCAAATTCCGTATGTAAGCCATTGGCAATTCTTTTTAATATGTCATTAAACCAAAATGTTTTTCCTACTACATTGTATTTGGAAGAAAGGAATTGTTTTACCCTTATTCAAAAAGGGAGACAGGCATGTGGTGTCCAATTATCGCCCTATTACTTTGTTATCATGTATCGGTAAAGTTTTCGAAAGAGTAGTGTTCAAGTATATTTATAATTACTTTCTTGATAACTCCTTATTTTATGAAAAACAATCTGGTTTTATGTCTCGTCATTCTACAGTACACCAACTAATAGAAATGTACCATAATATATGTTGTTCTCTTGAGGAAAAAAAACACACCTGTCTTATTTTTTGTGATATATCAAAAGCATTCGACCGTGTATGGCACAAGGGTTTATTGATTAAATTAGAAGCATATGGTATTAGAGGTAATCTATTACGTTGGTTAAAAAAATATATATCAGGACGGCAGCAACAAGTTTTATTTAAGGATTGAATCTTGATTTGGTCGATTTCATGGGGTCATGAATTGAGTTGCTCTTGAGACAAATTTAATGAACTGCGAAGCAGTTCATGTTGAATTTGTCTCAAGAGCAACTCAATTCATGGACCCAATGAAATCGACCAAATCAAGATTCAATCCTTATATTTCAATTGGTTTTTTTTTTTTGGAATAAAGAAGTCGGTCTAGATATTAATGTCTCGAACATGTGCAAGTCCAAATGCGGAAAAGCCCGAGGAGTTCCGGATTATGCATGTCTAGTCGGTCGAGTAAAATAGTCCGCAATTTTAGGATTAAAAACAGGATTATTTTGTCAAAATAAAAGTATTTAGCATATCTGGCCTTTCATAAAATACAAGAATACATTATAAATTTGATAATTTTAATAATTATTCCATGTTTATAACAACAATGTAGAAAAAGTGAAATCGTTCCGCGGAAGGATTTTAACCATGTATTCATACGCACTGATCAGTGTTAATCTGGTCAAATTCATGAGCAAATGAAACAGATTAAGTTTGGTAGTTTCATTGAGTCCAACTTGAGTAGAAATTAAAATATTAAAAAATGTATATTCTGATCAAGGCTCCACAAATGCAGGTGTTCCGCAGGGAAGTGTCTTGGGACCACTTTTGTTTTTAATTTACATAAATGATATTGTTGATAATCTGAATAGTGCTTCACGTTTATTTGCCGATGATACTTCCTTGATGTTTTCTTCATCATCTTGTGTAGATATTCAACGATCTTTAGATAGTGACTTACAGAAACTTAATCAATGGTCCCAAGACTGGCTTATTAAATTCAACCAACAAAAAACTGATGTATTATTCAAAACAAATTCTAAAAACGTGCCACTTATGCAACTTACCTTTGGGAATGAAATTTTGAATTGTGTTGAAAACCATAGACATTTAGGTGTAACTTTTAGTTCAGATGCAAAGTGGTCTCTACATATATCAGATATCCAAAAAGCTTGTATGAAAAAAATATCGGTATTAAGAAAATTTAAATATTTGTTGAATAGAAAGACACTATTGCGGATATACAAAGTATTTGTGTTGCCAGTATTAGAATATGCATGTGAATTATGGGATGGTTGTTCTCTGACAGACGTAAACAAGCTCGAGCAAGTCCAACTAGAAGCAGCAAGAGTTATCACAGGCATGCCTTCTTTTTCTAGTAAACAATCTCTATATAAAGAATCCCAACTTCAACCATTATCAGAAAGAAGAAAATTAAAGAAACTTTCACTTATGTATAAACTTCATAATAATCTAACTCCTTCTTATTTAAGTAATCTACTTCCTCCAAGAGTAGGGGAGCGTAATATGTATAATGTCAGAAATAACCAAAACTACACTGTCCAAAATTATAGATTATCCATTTCTTATGAATCTTTTTTCCCGTCTACTGTTAGGTTATGGAATAATTTACCAATCGATGTCAGAGAGAAACCATCCATCAATTGTTTTAAATCTAAAATCCAACACAACCTTGACGCGTTGCCTTTATTTTATCATGTAGGAAACAGAAAGTTAAATGTTTTACATACAAGGTTGCGACATGCTTGTAGCAGTTTAAAATATGATTTGTTTCGAGTTAATATAATTAATGATCCATCATGTGAATGTGGAAATGAATGTGAAAATGTTGTGCATTATTTTTTTTTATTAAGACAACGTGAAAATTTATTCAACATTTCTCAATATTGTAATGTCACAATCAATGTTGTTCTTTGTGGTTCTCCAAACCTGTCAGACGAGCAAAACGGATATATTTTTAAATCCGTACAGACCTATATTAAAAATAGTAATCGGTTCTAAGGTCACTTAAGAATATTTCACTTCAATAGATCCCCCCCCCCCCCCCCCCCCCCCCCCCCCCCACACACTTTTTTTGTTATTCTTTTCTTCTTCCTGGCTTTTCAGCTCTCCTCTTCTTAACAAATATCTAACTCTAGAAAACTTAATTGGTGATAGTGTATATTATTGTAGATAGTAGATATGTTATAAATATACAATGTATTTTGGGAGAAGGCGTTTCTAAGTTGCGATAACTTGTGCCTTATCCTTGTTGTTATATTGAACAATAAAAACATGTTTAAATCAAATCAACACATATTCAAGTAACTATGTGATAATTTGTTCATATGTTAACAGCTTTGTCGCTAAATCTAGACCAGTATATATACAAATGATGCAGCTGATGATAAGATTTGTTATATTATAAACAACCTATTTCCCCTAAATGACTATAGTCTCGTCTGTTATCAATATACTAATCAAAGTTCAACACGACAGGTCATTCCTATCGAAGTATATGTGGCTTTAATTAAACTTGCTAGAGTTATCTTTCTTGTCCCGATTCAAAGCATCCGGTTTTGCTGAAGGTCGATCATCAGGTGAGAAAAGCGGTTAATTTCAAACAGGAAGTAAGTAAATATCGAACGATCATCCGGATTCGCATGCCTATACTTATATATTTACTTTATATATAGAAAAATAATAATATATCTGATTATTTAACAGATAAGTTACGTATTATCTAATGTATCGTAAATGCCGATAAATCGATGACATGTAATTCGATCTTTAGTCGGACACATGAAAATAGTAATTTGATCTTAAGTCTGATAATAAGTTGGGCAGTGTCCGAATTATTGTCATCTTTGCTTATATTGTGAAAAAAAATCATTTTCTTATTAAGTTATTATATTTTCTAATTGAAGTATTCTTTTATTTAGGGTTTTTTAACTTCTAATATCTTTCTTCCTCCATTCTACTTTTATTTATTTAGATATTTGTTAACCTGAAAAGCGCCACACCCGTGTACTCCTCACAATATAACGGACAATCTCTCCATGTTTTTTTTTTTTTTTTTTTTTACATATTTCGCGAGTGTTATATACCCAGGAGCTTTTTTCATTGGCCGCGTCAGTCAAAAATCGACTGTGACGTGGCGTTATGAATCGTGAATGGCCAAACAAAATGACTACTCCGTTTGATAAAACTCTCCAGAATTTGACTTTAACATCTATCAAAATGCGTTTTTAGTTTTGTAATAAAAAGTGTCGTTTTGTTTCATGTCAAAAGTGATTTTATGAAACTCGTGTTGAATTTCAAAATTATATTCCGATGATTGGCTTGGTTTGGTTTATTTTGTTTAACGTCCTATTAACATCTTAGGTCATTTATGGACGGCCTCCCGTGCGTGCGACATGCATGCGTGTGGTGAGTGCGCATGTGTTTTTGGGAGGCTGCGGTATGTTCGTGTTAAGTCTCCTTGTGATAGGCCGGAACTTTTGCCGATTTATAGTGCTACCTCACTGAAGCATACTGCCGAAACACCCAGCAGCACACCCCACTCGGTCACATTATACTGACAACGGGCGAACCAGTCGTCCCACTCCTAATATCCTGAGCGCTAAGCAGGAGCAGTGACTACCATTTTTAAGACTTTGGTATGTCTAGACCAGGGGACAGAACCCAAAGCCTTCCTCACAGGGGCGCACGCTCAACTAAAGGCCAAAAGTGAGGCATTGTCAAGGGAGACATTAAGAAGAAGAAAGTTGTTCAGAAAGAGGAAAGATAAGATCCCAAATTTAGTCGCCTCTTACGATCATGCAATGGGGGCAGCAGGTACAATTCTTACGCCCTACCTGCAGGACTTTCCATTGTGTTTTGGTAAGGTTGTATGACAATGCGGATCAAATATAAATACATGTATCACATAATTTCTCAAATTTCCTAGGCTGTCCGCATGCATCACTAGGGCAACCGTGCCTGACCGATTGGCGTGGCCTTATTTTGCAAGGATACAAATGCGGCTGCCATTTTTCAAGACAGATTGGCAAATAAATGTTAGATATTTGCGAAGAGAAGACAGTGCACGAATATCCATGTTCGAAAACCACACCATCAAATATGATTTATGTGCCTTAGCCACCAGAAATTTTCAATAACTTCAAAGGGCCCAAGCAATTATGTTCTGTTGAATATCAATGCTACGACATTGAGCTAGACAATGCAAAGTCCTTTCTGGATGGATGCAGTTTCAGCATAAATCAGCCTGTAATGCTAACTCGGTTCCTAAATTCATCTTTGGTGACAGAATGACAGGCAGGGTGGCAGGTGCCAAAATGGGGAAGATTTTTTTCTGAAAATGAAGGGAATGAACTGATAAAATGTGCAAAAGAGCGGGCTGAAATGGGCATAGGGCTTTCTAAGGATAACTTTTTGAGACCTACTGGAGTATACGTCACCAAAAAGACAATAAATATCAACTCTAGTGCCAGCAAACCTTCAGACATGTGGTGTCGATGTCTGAAGGAGAGATATAAAACATTTTCACTGCGGTCACCAGGAGCCATGGCAACGATCAGACATAACGCCATTACCCGCCAAAGGCTTTCGAGTTATTTTGAATCTCATGGAAACGTTCTCTCATCAGACAACCTTTAATCGTATCCCGAGAGTATATGGAATATGGACGAGACTGGTAAAAGTCTATTTCACCTTTATCAAGAACATTGGTTCCGCCAGGCCCCAACTCCTTATATGCGATGGACATTCATCGCACAGCAATGTGGAGTTTTTAGATCACGCGCGCCAAGAGGACATCCTCTTAGAACTCCCATGTCACACCAGCAACAGTACGCAGCCACTTGATAGAACCGTATTCAAAAGCCTTCAGAGTCACTGGAACAAGGATGTTGGCGATTTTATCAGGACAACGGGTGTGTCTTGGGCACAAACATTTCTTACGGATGGGTACTTGATAATGCTTGGCAATCAGCATTGAAGCCAAATCATATCAAAAGTGGATTTGCTGCAACAGGAATATATGAATTTGACCCCAAATACCGTTGAAGAGTACAAGCCCTCCGAAATTTCCGTTGAAAAGGAAGATCACGAGGCACAATGACAGCTTCTGCTAACACACTTGAAGCTGCCCGGCTCGTTGGAAGTTCGCCATCACTTAGTCCAGACTCGACCGGCTCAGCACTGCTTGTGTGTCCAACAACACTCTATCCCAATCCATCCGGAGTTTCTTTGTTCAAAGAAGCGCCTCCTCCAATGCCGGCATTCTTCATCGTCAGTAAGAAACCCTGAGACAATCTCGGTAAAACCTTCTGAAGTTTCACTTCCATTAGCCAGTGCCGATATAACCTCTTTACTTTCCCAAAATGCGTCCGATGGTTCTTTGTCCGTTAGGGATCATGATCTACAGACCGAACAAGAGTTGGTTGGTTTGGTTTATTTTGTTTAACGTCCTATTAACAGCTAAGGTCACTTAAGGACGGCCTCCAGTGCGTGCGACATGTATGCGTGTGGTGAGTGCGTATGTGTGTTTTGGGAGGCTGCGGTATGTTCGTGTTAAGTCTCCTTGTGATAGTCCGGAACTTTTGCCGATTTATAGTGCTATCTCACTGAAGCATACTGCCGAAGACACCCAGCAGCACACCCCACCCGGTCACATTATACTGACAACGGGCGAACCAGTCGTCCCACTCCAAATATGCTGAGCGCTAAGCAGGAGTAGCAACTACCACTAGATTCTGGTATGTCTCGGCTAGGGGACAGAACCCAAAACCTTCCTCACACCCCCGGCGAACGCTCAACTAAAGGCCAAAAGTGAGGCATGGTCAAGGGAGACATGAAGAGAAAAGATAAGATCCCAAATTTAGTCGCCTCTTACGATCATGCAATGGGGGCAGCAGGTACAATTCTTACGCCCTACCTGCAGGGCCGAACAAGAGGGAAATATAGTCTCCTCCATAACTTTTTTGTTGTCACTAAATGTTAAAGCTGGGATTAGCGATATCTATGGAATTGCTATCGATTGTGATGGTAACTTACAGATTGAGTCCTCAGATGTATGTATTCCCGTACCAACCTATTCATGTGAAGCAGAAGCCGAATCTCAGCTAAACATTGTGACGCCAAAGACAGCACTGGAGGTTGTAGGATCCACACTTAGCCATGAAACTCTTCTAAAAATCCAAGCCGCTCATTTGACTGGAAAATGAAGGAATTAAGGATCCTATGTTTGATACATGGAAGATGTATCAGACCAAGATTTAAATAAATCCATTTCGGTATGCGCGGTGTAACAGAACATCGCAACATTAAATGGGGTGACGTAAAGTTGTGTTTGGACACGGACAACCGAGAGTATCTCGAATATAATGAACGACAAACAAAAACCCGTCCCGGTTCAAACCCAAGGAATGTTCAGGCGATCCCCCTTAGGGCATAGACGACACCCACAAACCCTGAGAAATGCCGGAACTTTTGCCGATTTATAGTGAAGTAAGGCATTGTAAAGGGAGACATTAGGAAGAAGAAAGTTGTAAAGAAAGAAAAGATAAGATACCAAATTTAGTCGCCTCTTACGATCATGCAATGGGGGCAGCAGGTAGAATTCTTACGCCCTATCTGCAGGGCACTGAATTATAGACTCGGTTATTGAACGTGTTAGAAGTGTTATTTTATGCTTTATCTAGGTCAGATGACCTAAAAAAAAGAAAGAAAGAAAGGAAAGTCATAGAAATCCGATAGCATTGCCGACACTGATTCTCCATTTGCTGTCGACAGAACTGTGGTTCTTGGGTGTCAGTTTGGAAATGGACGTAATGACAAAAAGGTATTGAAGATGCTTGATATTTAAAGTACAGTACAAAGATCATATTCTGTATTTAAAAAAATATAACAGGAAGTAATAAACAGAACAACAGTTAAATGAAAAGTGATGTTATTGGTGGTTTTGCTACAGATAAAATTTGACAACGATTTATATAACAGGCATAATGTAAATGGTACTTTCTATGTTGATATGGTATTATGTTAAGTTAAGATTGTTTCAGAGGATGGAGACCAACAGTATACCAGAAAAGGAGATTTTTTATTCAGAACTCAAGGAAAGTCGGGTGTGCTGCTAAATTATACATACAGTATATAACAAGGTATTTCATATTATCGATATGAGGAGAATATCATAGAAATCCACAACTTATATGGCTCAAAATTTTATGAATATCATAAGTTTTTTTCGGCCAGAAGTGCATATGCCCTGCATCATCTAAATCTCAAAGTGGACTGGTCCTTGAAAGACAATCAACTCCTCTCTATGTTAATGGCAGGGGCCAAAACTTTGGCTTGTTCCTGTGGCTCTAGTGCACACACACAGCCATTTTGTCCAGGGCTACAAGGAAACCAGCAATCCAAACTACCCGTATCTAACAATATACACAGTCAATCAGCTAAAGGGGACCAGGATAGATATGGGAGAACAAGAGTGGTTGTGGAAGGATTAGAACTGTGTAATAATTTTAACAATGGCAAATGTGTCAGAGCTGTGTGTCGGTACAGTCATGCCTGTAAAAATTGTAAGAATGGAGCACATCCAGCTGTGGCCTGCCCACTAAAGAAGAGGTGACTGGAGAGTTCAGAAATTCCAATTACAGTAACCACACCTATCAACGTGGTCAATTTGAGAGCAGAACTTTCTAATCACCCTGATCAAGATTGGGTCAAATATCTGTGCTCTGGACTAGAACAAGGTTTCGATACAAAGATAAGACCGTGTGTAGAACTTCAAAATAAGGAATGTAAAAATTTGAAATCAGCCTTAATGGAAGAATCAACAGTGACAGACTTAATTCAACAAGAAATTAAAAAAGGCTTTCTATCAGGACCATTTCAAATACCACCATTTAAACAGTATCGTGTTAGTCCTATCGGGCTTGCGACAGGTAAATATTCTGGCAAAAAGAGGTTAATTGTGGATTTGTCTGCCCCGCATGAAGATGAGAACAACCCCAGTGTTAATGAACTTATCAATAAAGAGGAATGTTCTCTTTCTTATGTACGTATCGAGGATGCTATCGATATCATAAAGAAAATAGGACCTGGTGCAGTGATGTGCAAAACAGACATATCCGATGCATTTAAATTGATACCTATACAGCCATCACAATGGCATCTTTTCTGTGTTAAGTGGGACAATCAGTATTATTACTACAAGCGCTTAGCCTTTGGATGTAGGTCCAGCCCTAAAATATTTGACAATCTATCACTAGCTATTTGTTGGATAGCAAGTGAAAATTACAAGGTGCGGAATATCTTGCATCTGCTAGATGACTTTATAACTATCAATTCACCAAAGGTAGATGGCAAGCTCACCATGGATACTTTATTGCACATATTTGAGACTTTAGAAATTCCTCTGGCGTCTCACAAAACTGAAGGTCCTTGCTGTGAGGTGGAATATTTAGGAATTGTGTTAGATTCAGTAAAGATGGAAGCTAGATTGCCTGTTGTTAAACTTGAGAGGTTACTTCAGATGTTGAAAGAATTCGACGGAAGAAAATCACTGACAAAGTTAGAGTTGTTGCAGTTACTTGGGCATTTAAATTTTGCTTCGCGTGTGGTTCCTGTGGGGAAGTCTTTCATCTCTTACCTGATCACACTTTCGACAACAGTAACTTCTATGAGACATCATGTCAGACTGAATTTTGATTGTCGAGAAGATATCCATATGTGGATCTACTTTCTGACACATTGGAACGGGATCTCTCTTTTTCGTGATTCCAATATATCACAGGCAGCAGACATGGAACTGTATACGGACGCTTCGGCCACTTTAGGTTTTGGAGGATACTTCCAGGGGAAATGGTTTTCTTCGGAATGGCCAGTTAACCTACAACTGCACGGCAAACAGTCTAAAAAGGCTAGCTCAGTGTCTATAGCATACAGAGAGCTTTATCCTATAGTAGTAGCTTGTATTCTGTGGGGCCGTTATTGGGAGAGGAAACAAGTGTTATTCTGGTGTGACAATATAGCTACGGTAGATATTATAAACAAAGGTAGATCTAAAGCCCTGAATATGATGCCGCTTATGAGGAAATTGACTTTATGTGCTGCTCAGAACAATTTTACTGTATTAGCTAGGCATATACCGGGTGTACATAATGACATTGCTGACGCCTTGTCTCGTTTGCAGATGACCCGTTTCAAGAAACTCGCCCCTGGTGCAGATCAGTTTCCATACAGAGTCCCACCTATGGAGGAGGTGTTATGGAGCTCGAAGCAGTAGCACAGTCTTTGTGGAGCAGTTCAGTGGCACAACGCACAAAGGCAGCATATGAAACAGGATTTAGAACATATCTCAATTTCCTGTTAATGCAGGGAATCGTTGCTGTTATTTTACCACAGCAAGCCCCTCCAGTCACAGAACAACTACTAGTCTTGTTTGTTGCCTATTGTTACCAGGTGTTAAAACTGAGTTATACCACAATTAAATTATACATGTGTGGCATCAAATACATGTGTATGCAGTTCAGTAACTGTCCAGAGTTTTTCTACAAATCTCAAGTTTCCCCTCGACTTACAGTAGTCCTCAATGGTGTTAAGAAAGCACAGGGATGTACAACAAAAACAAGACTTCCTATTACAGCTGACATTCTAGCACAGCTTTGTGCTAAATGGAAACAAGGTTTTCTTGGAGAGTTCACCGATCTTCTTATGGAAACAGTATGTACAGTAGCCTTTTTCGGATTCCTTAGGTGCGGTGAATTCACGTGTACACAGAAGTTTGATCCCAGGGTAAATTTATGTATAGGTGATGTGTGTATTAAGGATGATCATATTGAAGTGCACTTGAAATCGTCAAAAACAGACCCTTTCCGTAAAGGGGTAAATGTGTGTTTATTCAAAACAAAGAAAAGTATATGTCCATTTGACAGTATATCTAGGTACCTCAGTGTGCGAAATGTTTCAACTGCTCATCCACGTGATCAACCATTTTTTGTTACCAACAAGCTTAAGGACAATGCAGCTTTAACACGAACTATATTTATAGGTTATTTGAAAGACACACTGACAGCTATAGGGTTAGACCCTGAACTCTACAACGGACATTCGTTCCGCATCGGGGCAGCCACATCAGCAGCCTCTAGTAATGTACAGGACCACTTAATTAAGACTTTAGGACGTTGGTCGAGTGATACATACTGTAGATACATTCGTACCCCTAGACACACTTTAAAAAATGCACAACATGCCATGGCCAAGACTATACATTGATTGCTGTATCTCAACAATACAGTCCAGTGAAGTTATGATAGCAAACATGCGTTACATAATTTGTTTTAGTGGTGACCGCAGTTGCCATCCCTTAGTATTAGTTAGTGGTGACCGCAGTTGCCAGCCCTTATGATATAGTTAGTGGTGACCGCAGTTGCCAGTTTTCGTTTAATTTGATTTAGTTGTTGTTATAATGCATAGGGTGACGCAGTTGCCAGTCCTTATTTATAGTGGTGACCGCAGTTGCCATTCTTTGTTTATAGGGTGACCGCAGTTGCCAGTCCTTGTTCATATTTTGATAGTGACCGCATGCGCAGTTGCCAGTTCTTGATATAGTGGTGACCGCAGTTGCCGGTCCTTGTTCATATTTTAGTGGTGACCGCAGTTGCCAGTCCTTGTTTATAGTGGTGACCGCAGTTGCCAGTCCTTGATATATGGTGACCGCAGTTGCCAGCCCTTGTTTATAGTGGTGACCGCAGTTGCCGGTCCTTGTTCATATTTTAGTGGTAACCGCAGTTGCCAGTCCTTGTTTATAGTGGTGACCGCAGTTGCCAGTCCTTGATATAGTGGTGACCGCAGTTGCCAGTCCTTGTTATATTTTAGTGGTGACCGCAGTTGCCAGTCCTTGTTTATAGTGGTGACCGCAGTTGCCAGTCCTTGATATAGTGGTGACCGCAGTTGCCAGTCCTTGATATAGTGGTGACCGCAGTTGCCAGTCCTTGATATAGTGGTGACCGCAGTTGCCAGTCTTCGTTTATAGTGGTGACCGCAGTTGCCAGTCCTTCTTCATAGTTTAGTGGTGACCGCAGTCGCCAGTCCTTATTTTAGTGGTGACCACAGTTGCCAGTCCTTATTCTAATTGTGACCGCAGTTGCCAGTCCTTGTGTATAGTGGTGACCTCAGTTGCCAGTCCTTGTTCATAGTGGGGACCGCAGTTGCCAGTCCTGGTTATATTTTAGTGGTGACCTCAGTTGCCAGTCCTTGTTTATAGTTTAGTGGTGACCGCAGTTGCCAGTCCTGGTTATATTTTAGTGGTGACCGCAGTTGCCACTCCTGGTTTATATTTTAGTGGTGACCGCAGTTGCCAGTCCTGGTTTATATTTAGTGGTGACCGCAGTTGCCAGTCCTATTGATGGTTTAGTGGTGACCGCAGTTGCCAGCCCTTACTCTTAGTTTAGTGGTGACCGCAGTTACCAGCCCTTGTAGATAGTAAGTGGTGACCGCAGTTACCAGACCTTATTAATAGTTTAGTGGTGACCGCAGTTGCCAGACCAGACCTTATTGATAGTTTAGTGGTGACCGCAGTTGCCAGACCTTTGATAGTTTAGTGGTGACCGCAGTTGCCATTCCTTATCCGTACTAGAGTTGACCGCAGTCCTCAGCCCTTATGGATTGATGGTGTTGTGGTGACCACAGTTACCAGTCCTTATTGATAGTTTCATATGGTGTTAACCGCAGTTGCCAATCCTTTATTATATTAGATTGTGTATTTTTGTTTGGTTGGAACTACAGTATACATTATAAGTAATATATATATATATATATATGTAGTAAGTATGTATGCTTGTACGATTCCTCTGCAGTTCAATGGCGTGTTGAACTTTTGGTTTTAATAATAACATGTACATTATTAACCCTCTAGTATTATTGTATCACCTGACTTGGTCGTCTGTTATAATTATTGTATGTTCAATTAGGTACTTTGTTTGATACTTTATAGCATTATTCTATTCTTGGGGGTATTTCAGCTGTGGTCCATCTTCAATTTGGGCATTTTACATCATTTGTAATTCGTAAGTCCCCCAAGAATTCGTTTATATCTACTAATAAGTTCACTCGACTCAGTTACATGGCCTGGCCAACAGGAACAGCTTTTCTATATATATAGCTACATATACAGTCTACGCTAGCTTAAATTCAGTTTTAGTGTAAATGTATCTATTATAATTATATTGGCCAGGTCATCTACAAGAGAGAGTTAAGCACCACAGCTGTTATAGCCCTTTAGCCCAATGTATTAGTATAATAAATAGTCGTATAACTTCAGTCTGTGTTTGAGTTCTTTGTTCATAAATATAAATTTATGTGTTATACATAAATGCTGTTTATGAACTAAGACGATCTGTTGCTAATATCTACGATCCTTGTATCATGTATGTATAGTAGTAAGATAGTTAGTAGTAATAGCAGAGGATACATAGTGATTGGTCAGCTTGATAGCAAGTACGTGATTGGTCAGTCCAGTCACGTGATTGGTCATTCTCTTCAGCAGTTTTTTCGGTGAAGATAGAAGTTTTGCGAAAAAATTATTACCGCCACCTCCCCACCACACGACCATTTCAGGTGATGCCTGGGGTTATAGCAGCTGTTTTTCTATTCGAAATTCATAAGGCAGTCTAAGTGAGTAAACACTTGCCAGCTGTTTCCGAGCATGGACAAATCGTACCGTTTTTCCCCCTTCCTTATTAAGGGAGTTAGGGTTTATGGCACCCCGCTCTGCAGCAATTAATGATTACCGAGTGGGGCATTTTACATCATTTGTAATTCGTAAGTCCCCCAAGAATTCGTTTATATCTACTAATAAGTTCACTCGACTCAGTTACATGGCCTGGCCAACAGGAACAGCTTTTCTATATATATAGCTACATATACAGTCTACGCTAGCTTAAATTCAGTTTTAGTGTAAATGTATCTATTATAATTATATTGGCCAGGTCATCTACAAGAGAGAGTTAAGCACCACAGCTGTTATAGCCCTTTAGCCCGCATTTTACATCATTTGTAATTCGTAAGTCCCCCAAGAATTCGTTTATATCTACTAATAAGTTCACTCGACTCAGTTACATGGCCTGGCCAACAGGAACAGC
Organism: Pecten maximus; assembly: GCF_902652985.1. Taxonomy (NCBI): domain Eukaryota; kingdom Metazoa; phylum Mollusca; class Bivalvia; order Pectinida; family Pectinidae; genus Pecten; species Pecten maximus. Next base: position 26,125 of record NW_022983020.1, read on the forward strand.
TTTTCTATATATATAGCTACATATACAGTCTACGCTAGCTTAAATTCAGTTTTAGTGTAAATGTATCTATTATAATTATATTGGCCAGGTCATCTACAAGAGAGAGTTAAGCACCACAGCTGTTATAGCCCTTTAGCCCAATGTATTAGTATAATAAATAGTCGTATAACTTCAGTCTGTGTTTGAGTTCTTTGTTCATAAATAAAAAATAAAATAATTAAAGCAAATTTCAGTAATTTACTGAAAAAATAACATAGATATATAATATGTCTATAGTGAAAGTCTACATCTTTTTCTAGGTAAAATCAATATAAACTCTCTTTAAATACATTGTATATATGAATCAAAATGCAAAACCCTATGTATAACAGAAATCAATATCAATCTATAATTTCAGTGGCACTGCTAGTGACAAAGGCAAACGCATCCAGCAGACCACTTTGCCATTTGGAGCAAAACCAAAATCGCGTGCAAACTGGCAAAAAGTAACAAAATCATTGGTGGATATGTGTGCCTTAGATCTACGGCCAGTCAGTATTGTAAACGGCATAGGTTTCAAAAGATTTGTTGCCAGCCTAGACCCAAGTTATATTGTGCCATCACACACCACAATAAACAAGAGGCCCATGGGGCCTGTATCGCTCACCTGGTTGGATTAGACCAAATGTCAAAATAATGTTCATATTCAATTTGTTTTATTTGTAAATCTCTAACAATGCTATATATGGTTATAGTATTGGAATCCGAACTGCTTTAAAGATTAATGAAGTCCAGACTCTCTAAGGTCTGAAAGACCTCAAGAATTGTTTTTAGACATGCATTCATCACTTTATGACTGTAGCGATTTAAAGGAATTACCTCTATTTCCCCTATTGGGCCCCGCCCCTTTGGCCCCTAGGGGGTCAGAGTCACCAATTATGCAAAATCTGTTCTCCTTCCCCCATGGGTGTTTCTGACCAAATTGGGTTAAAATCCATTCATAACTTTATGATAAGTAGCGATTTAAATGCATTACCTCTATCTCCCCTGTTGGGCCCCGCCCATTTGGCCCCTTGGGGGTCATAGTCACCATTTATGCAAAATCTGTTTCCCTTTCCCCCCAAGGATATTTCTGACCAAATTGGGTTAAAATCCATTCATAACTTTATGACTAGAAGCGATTTAAAGGAATTACCTCTATTTCCCCTATTGGGCCCCGCCCATTTGGCCCCTTGGGGGTCATAGTCACCATTTATGCAAAATCTGTTCCCCTTCCTCCAAGGATGTTTCTGACCAAATTGAATTGAAATCCATTCATAACTTTATGATAAGTAGCGATTTAAAGGAATCACCTCAATTTCCCGTAATGGGCCCTGCCAACTTGGCCCCTTGAGGGTCAGAGTTACCATTTATGCAAAATCTGTTCCCCTTCCTCCAAGGATGTTTCTGACTAAATTAGGTTCAAATCCATTCATAACTTTATGACTAGTAGCGATTTAAAGGAATTACCTCTATTTCCCCTATTGGGCCCCGCCCATTTGGCCCCTTGGGGGTCATAGTCACCATTTATGCAAAAATCTGTTCCCCTTCCCCCAAGGATATTTCTGACCAAATTGGGTTCAAATCCATTGATAACTTTATGACTAGTAGCGATTTGAAGGTATTGCCTCAATTTCCCCTATTGGGCCCCGTCCCTCCGGCCCCTTTGGCCCCTTTGGAGTCAGAGCCACCATTTATGCAAAATCTGTTCCCCTTTCCCCAAGGATGTCTCTGACTAAAATGGGTTCAAATCCTTTCATAACTTTATGACTAGTAGCGATTTTAAGGAATTACCTCTATTTCCCCTATTGGACCCCACCCCTTTGGCCCCTAGGGGGTCAGAGTCACCATTTATGCAAAATCTGTTCCCCTTCCCTCATGGATGTTTCTGACCAAATTGGGTTAAAATCCATTCATAACTTTATGATAAGTAGCGATTTAAATGCATTACCTCTATCTCCCCTGTTGGGCCCCGCCCATTTGGCCCCTTGGGGGTCATAGTCACCATTTATGCAAAATCTGTTTCACTTTCCCCCAAGGATATTTTTGACCAAATTGGGTTAAAATCCATTCATAACTTTATGACTAGTAGCGATTTAAAGGAATTACCTCTATTTCCCCTATTTGGCCCCTTGGGGGTCATAGTCACCATTTATGCATAATCTGTTCCCCTTCCTCAAAGGATGTTTCTGACCAAATTGAATTGAAATCCATTCATAACTTTATGATAAGTAGCGATTTAAAGGAATCACCTCAATATCCCCTATTGGGCCCTGCCCATTTGGCCCCTTGAGGGTCACAGTTACCATTTATGCAAAATCTGTTCCCCTTCCCCCAAGGATGTCTCTGACTAAAATGAGTTCAAATCCTTTCATAACTTTATGACTAGTAGCGATTTAAAGGAATTACCTCTATTTCCCCTATTGGGCCCCGCCCATTTGGCCCCTTGGGGGTCATAGTCACCATTTATGCAAAATCTGTTCCCCTTCCCCCAAGGATGTTTCTGACCAAATTGGGTTAAAATCCATTCATAACTTTATGACTAGTAGCGATTTGAAGGTATTGCCTCAATTTCCCCTATTGGGCCCCGTCCCTCCGGCCCCTTGGGGGTCAAGAGTTACCATTTATGCAAAATCTGTTCCCCTTCTGCCAAGGATGTTTCTGACTAAATTAGGTTCAAATCCATTCATAACTTTATGACTAGTAGCGATTTAAAGGAAATTCTCTATTTCCCCTATTGGGCCCCGCCCCTCAGGCCCCTTGGGGGTCAGAGCCACCTTTTATGCAAAATCTGTTCCCCTTCCCCCAAGGATGTGTCTGACTAAAATGGGTTCAAATCCTTTCGTAACTTTATGACTAGTAGCGATTTAAAGGAATTACCTCTATTTCCCCTATTGGGCCCCGCCCCTTTGGCCCCTCGGGGGTCAGAGTCACCATTTATGCAAAATCTGTTCCCCTTCTGCCAAGGATGTGTCTGACTAAAATGGGTTCAAATCCTTTCATAACTTTATGACTAGTAGCGATTTAAAGGAATTACCTCTATTTCCCCTATTGGGCCCCGCCCCTTTGGCCCCTCGGGGGTCAGAGTCACCATTTATGCAAAATCTGTTCCCCTTCTGCCAAGGATGATTCTGGCCAAATTTGGTCAAAATCCAACAAGAACTTTTTGACTAGTAGCGATTTGAAGCAAATGTTGACGGACGACGGACGGACGGACGGACGACAGACGCTGCGCCATGACATAAGCTCACCGGACCTTCGGTCCAGGTGAGCTAAAAACTACACAATGTATTATTATAAAACTCTGAAAGAGAAACTTATCAGTGAACTCAAAGTACAATCATCACTGGCATTTACAACTGACACTTGGACCTCCTGCGCAACTGAGGGATATCTCACACTGACAGTTCACTACATTGATGAGACTTGGCATTTGAAACACTTTGTATTGTCAACAATTGAAGTAAAAGATCATCACACTGGAGACCATCTTGCTGATGTCATTATAGATATTTGTAGGGATTTCCAAATCACTGATGTACATGTGTCTGGCATTACAACTGATAATGCCAGCAATGACAACAAAGCTGACATGGCAACACATCAGGTGTTTCGCACACACACACTTCAGCTCTCTGTTAAAGCAGGACTTAAGGTGAAGGGCATTGCCTCTGCAGCAGCTGCTGCTAGGATGCTTGTAGGTCACTTCAAAAAATCAACTCTGGCAGCAAATGACCTCAGGGCTAGGCAAAAGCAGCTAGGTCTGCCACACCACTCACTTCTTCAGGATTTCGCCACAAGGTGGAATTCAACTTTCTTTATGTTCGAGAGGCTCATCGAGCAGGGGCTAGCTGTGTTTGCTGTCCTACACAACCCAGCAGTCACTAGCCTTTCTGACGCTCGTCGGTTTGAGTTGTCAGATGATGTATGGAGAACGATTGAAGAAATCACTCCTGTCCTGAAACCGCTTCAAATTGCCACCACCACCATGAGTGGAAGCAATTCCCCCACATTAAGTCTGGTGTACCCTATTGTCTTGGGACTTTTGACAAAACATCTGATTGTAGGGGATGGAGACAGTGTTAAGCTAATACAGTTTAAGCAAGCTGTTAGCCAGGACCTGTCCTCCGGATTCCCTGCAAATGATGATCTTTGTCGCCACCCCGCTGTCCTTACTTGTGCCTTGGATCCAAGGTACAAGTCTCTCAGGTTTCTATCCGAAGACCAAAGGCAAATGGTGAGAGATAGTATCATCCAATTGGAAGACCCAGATAACACCAATACTACCACAAATGACCGTACGGTTGATCCTGAGGCTTTTCCTGTGCATGTTAAACAGGAACATGAAATAAGTGCAATTCAGTTTCTTTGTGGTGACCTGATAGATCTCACTGAGGAAGTGAGCAGTCCCTCATCTTCATTCTCGCTGGAGTACGATACCTTCCTAAAGGAGATTGTTAGCGGTGCCACTGATCCACTTGACTTGTGGAAGGTCCATCATACCTCCTACCCCCGTTTGGCCAGACTTACCAAGCTATATCTATCCATTCCTGGGACGTCTGTTCCATCAGAAAGAGTGGTTTCAGACACTGGCAATCTTGTCACTAAACGAAGAGCCAGTCTCATTTTTCTCAAAGGGGTCCTGAAATTGGATTATTCAGAAAATGACACCCAGTCTAGTGAAACAGTGCCCACTCCTGCCAAACAAATTAAGTTGGAACCTCAGGAACCAGTAGCTTTGCCACCTCTTCCGCAACTTGAAATTATAGAAGAGTATCTAGGGGATGGAGACCATGCTGTACCTGATCCACCATTACCATCTCTTAAAGGCTTATGAATCTGAAGCAAAAAGCAGACTAAGTTGACTTTACAGCTGGTGTTAAAATTTACAGTTGGTGTTAAAATTTTAATGTTTAAGTGTTGGAACTGAACCCGTTACATTCGCTGCTATTTTTTTCTAAAATTGATGAGGACAGTTGCAAAATATTGTAACAGAATTATTTCAATTTATTGATAAGAAAACTGAGTTGAAAATATTATGTTCAGAATAGGTTAAAGATGTGAAAACAAAATCAATTCCTATTTCTATTGTTAAGGTATTAAGTGGTTTTGCATTAAATTTAATTTGTTCAAAACTATTTTTGTTGGGTAATATTTTTGTGTTGTTGTTCCTTACCATTTTCTCCTGATGTGGCCGATTCCGTCTCCTATACTATAATATACGTCGGTGTCATTAAAACGCTTTAATATCAATAGCGACATGCCCAGTTACAAGCGCTCAATTGACAGAATAATTTACCATGTGGACAGTTAGCGGTCGTTTCATTTCAGGTTATTTTGTATGTGAAGATAGAGCATTAACATACAGACTCAATGTAGTACGTTAAATTTTGATTGTCTATTTGTATTATAACGCAATTGTTCCGTCTCTTGACATTGACAACATGACAAGACAGAAGCACGTCACGTCAGTTGGGTAGGTGAGCTATGTTTTCGTCATTAGGCGAACTTGGCAAAGTCTGTGAATGATGATTTGACCACGTTTTTACGGTTATTAAAATGAACTTTTGACTTAGTTCTGGTCCATTATTCAGTTGCAGATATCACTGTTAATTTTTTTAAGCTTTTCAATCGTCTACACAGTTGAGTAAATCAGAAATAATTACATTCTCTTCATTTTTCGCAAGTGTCAACACAACTCCCGAATATTCGAATACTATTCAAATATACCAAACAAATATTCGAATGCCAAAATCTGGTATTCGTTTCAGCTCTATTAATGACGCTTTTCATATACTGTTTATTTTAATCTGCCTTGACCTGACAGTGTGTTTACTGCAAACGTGGACATTTACGCATGGGGGAACACAGTAGCCCTAGAATCTGTTACAAGCTAGGTGATTTCGAACGTACACATGTACTTGATATGTAAAGGCTATCGTCAGCCTATTAGAGGATTTTGGTTCTTGTTTGGTTTTGTATTGTCTTTGTTTTGTTATAACGTCCTATCGACATCTATGGTCATTTAAGGACGACCTCCGTTTTGTGCGAGACGCATGCGTGTAGTGTTTGTATGTCTTCGGAGGCTGCCGTATGTTCGTGTTCGTCTCCTTAGGATAGCGCGAAGCTGATGTCGACTTTTATAGTGCTACCCTACTGAAATACACTGCTCTGAGATATCTGTTAAGAGAACAGAGGTCCCATAGGGTACATATCGCTAGACAAATATTTTGTCGCTGTATAAAATCATCTTAACATATAGCATGCATTTATCTTCGGTCCTGTCACAGACAACAAAAAGAATGTATAGATTGAAAATGGACACCATATATGGCATATAGTGACATTTAATATCAATTCTAAACATATTACAAATTAACAATACAAAATTAACATAGCATAACACAAAAATTAAAAAACGTCCAAAAATAAACATCTAAAAATGACAATGGTAGTCAATTACAACAAAAGCCTGTGTGGGGGTTGCCAAACTCCGCCTTCAAACAGGCATGTGAAACATCATCCAATATAGTAAACATAAAATAAGAAGATAAAAGAATCAGGGGAGGAAGTGGGTGGGTTAAGTGAGAAGGCCTAAAAAAAACTTATGAAAATAGTAGAAACTTCAAATTACAAAACTCTGTTGACAATTTTTTAATGGCGCGCGTCGAAAGCTGCTACCCATAATTCCTAGCTGCTTGACAGGGGCAGATAAGTATGTATGGAAATATAAGTTATAAAGGGAAATAACTCGTGTATAATTTGTAGCAAAATAATACGAAAATTTGGAAATGTGCAGGCCTTCCTATGCATAAATTAAGCTAAGTGCTTAGCTGCCCTTTATATGTATTTCCCGGAATTGCTCTCGGTGCAAGTTAACGTAAATTGTGCCTTTAAGGAATTTACTTAATTAAACCTATCTTAAAGGAAATCAATAGTTAGATTTCCATTTCATAAGCGATAAGAAATGTTATCTATTGCATTTGGCGGTCTGTTAAAAGCTATGCACTTTCTGTACAATGTAATTTTAAAGTTAGCAAAAACTGTAATTGAACAGGAATTACACGTCATATGTCTAGCATGCCCAGATTTGCCAGTGTAATAAGTCTAAAACAAACATCAATATATTTTTTCTGAATTCTTCCAAAATCAAACACATTAACTTTCACTCACGTTAATAAATTGGTAGTATCCCAGTATCATATATATGATATAAAGTAACGGTTTTCCTCCGTTACCTAGCCTTATCGACCTTGATGCTTGGCAAGCCGCCAGGAAATTATGAAGGTATTCCCAGACATTTATAGTATCAGAACACCAGACAAATTATATAAAGTTCTGCACATCCTGAACGACTAACCGCTTATTGAAGGAAAATGGATACACAGATACAGTAATTTATCTCCCACTCTCCTTTACAATAGAATATTATCGTAGCTATACTTCAACTTCTACAGAACTAGAATCATTTGTTATGAAGAAAAGAACGAGTAGCGACATCGTACTACTTCTGTGAGTCATCGTGGCCCCGGAACACCAGTCATTCCCAGTTGGCCTCGGATCCGTGAAGGTAGTCATAAGGTGTCGGTGCGGAGCTAAAATACTACGATTCCACTACGGTTTGCCGAGGATACTTAATGCAGAAATAAACTACTGTAGCGAGTGGGGCGTTAAGGATGTAGTGAGTGGCGGCCCAGGATGGAATTGTACTTTTTGTCTGTGTAATGACGACGGGAAAATGCTATAGAACACAGCTCGTTTTGGACATTTTTCTGAAAATCAGCACCACTTTACAGGATTTCTGGGGTAAAATGTACATCTTCTTTATATATCTTCCTGGCTTCAGTCGATAAAACTTCATAAATTCAGCATTTAAGAAAATTAATATTGTGCGTATTTATTTATCTGATATAATTCTTTATGAAGTAATCATAGTTCAATATCAATGAGCCATAGTTTAACGGGGAATTTGAAAAAAATATATATCACATGAACATTCTTGAAAGCTTAATCATTTTGTTTTATGGTGAATGAATTATACTAAGATTTTGGATACCATCAAATTCTGGGTTTTGAAATTTTATCAAATCATATATTACAACGACAAAAAATAATACAAATACTGGATAATACGATATTTTTGTTTTGGAAGAGTGGCTATGCCAAGTATTCATTATTATTTTACAAATATGCAGGGTCTAAAACAGCACCCTAATTTGATTGTTTTTGTGTAATACAAATGCTTGTTTGAAATGAACATCAAACGTTTCGAAATGACATTGCTTTTCTGATTATTTATAATGAATGTACTGTTATTTATTTTCTTTCACACAACCGTGGTTTCACTAAAGATGCCATTAGTGTGTCTAGTACCACGTCTTGTGATGGAAGTGGTACTAAAGGCACATACTGTTCTTCACAATCCCTTAGTCTAATTAATAAAAAAAACCTTGGTAGTTATAAATCAGAATTACAATCGTAGATAGACAACAACTTTCTTTTTCTCAAATTTTGATGAAACTTCCTTTCTCATAAAAAGTTAGTCCCTAAATTTCATCAACATAAGCAATCCTCTTGAGATGGATCGACATAAAGAAATGTCAGTCATCTTTGTGTTAACCTATTGAAGTTTGTTATCACCAGTTCATTTCATGTTTTCATTATTCTCCCTTTGCAATTCATTTTGACCATGTCCTGTACTTGTATGAAGGATTTCAATTTTCAAAAAAGCTGACGAATCTGGAATCGTACTCGGTCTTTGGTTTGGTTTTATTTGTTTATCGTCCTATCAACTGCATGCGTGTGGCGAGTGCGTATGTGTGTTTTGAGAGGCTGCGGTGTAGTGCTACATCACTAAAGCATACTGCCAAAGACACCCAACAGGACACCCCACCCGGTCACATTATACTGACAACGGGCGAACCAGTCGTCCCACTCCCAATATGCTGAGCGCTAAGCAGGAGTAGCAACTACCATTTTTAAAGACTCCGGTATGTTTCGGCCAGGGAAACATAACCCAAAGCCTTCCTCACAGCGGCGGACGCTCAACAAAAGGCCAAAAATGAGGCATTGTCAAGGGAGACATCAGGAAGAACAATGTTGTTCAGAAAGAAGAGAAAAGATAATATCCCGAATTTAGTCGCATCTTACGATCATGCAATGGGGGCAGCAGGCACAATTCTTACGCCCTACCTGCAGGGCAGGAAACAATACAAAACCAAAACAACTCAATACATCAGGTGCAAATGAACATACCAAATTAAAGCTCCCTATCTCTTGTCCCGAAGCAGATATTTAACAGAAGGCGTCTTTGAAGTAGGCTAAACATGCAAGTGACTGATGCCTATATGTTATATATATATATATATATATCTAATATTATCTGTTTATCTGTTTTACAGAGGACAATGCTGGGAAAATACAATAACAGCAATGACCAACCATACAGTGTTGGATCTACTCCCAATCCTAGTCGGCAGTGTGGTTCTTGTGAATCAGGGGTTACCGAGACACAAATCAGAGACCTTCAAAGTACCATACCAACCAAGCAAAGGAAGCCATCACTCATCCGGGAGGTCATACAGAACAAATCCGTCCGGTTCAAGTTCGTGCTCAGTATTCTGGTTATAACAGCTATAATGACTGTGGTAAGTACAATGTCCTGCAATATAGCCAGCCCACTTGCCTCTTTGGGGACAAATTTTGTGGTGTATTAGAACCATCGCTATGTACCATATGTTATTTATTAGTTTGTTCATGTATCTATATAAAGCATTTAAAGTCAGAATTGGTTTGGTTTATTTAGTTTAACGTCCTATTAACAGCTAAGGTCATTTAAGGACGGCCTCCCGTGCGTGCGACATGCATGCGCGTGACGAGTACGTATGTGTTTAAAGTCAGAAGTGTGGTATTTGCACAAAGTATTTGTCTTTGTGGTATTTGATTGTAAGATTGGGATATTGTTACAAAAATGCAATGAGGGAAAAATCAGAATCTCTTTGGCTCTACTCTTGTCTTCTATACGAGTCTTCGTAATTTGTGTTACCTTGTTATATATATCTAATTATAAACACAATTATCATATGCACCATGTTAATTGATCCGAACTTTAAAGGTTTTAAGATCTTTAGATTTCCTGTTGTAGTTGTACTGTGTTGAATATGACATATATGTATATACATTTATTCCATATTTTAGGGATATGATGATGGCCAGCTTAGACCTGCCTTTCCGGACCTTATGGACATCACCAATGTAGACCTGCAGAAGGGTTCATCAATAATAACTTCTTATTTTTCTGGACGTCTCGTTGGTTCAGGTCTGGGCGGGATCTTGCATTCAAAAATGAATATATACCTCATGTTTGTGGTATCCTTGGCAATAGATAGTGGCGTCGTAGCTGCGATCCCCTGGTGTTCGGTCTATGAACTGATGGTGACAGTACATGTTCTACACGGGACTTCGCTTGGGGTGCTCAACGTAGGTCAGTTTGATTTACATGTATAATTGAGAGTAAAGAATAGGATCGTCATTCATACTCTATAATTTAGTTAGTTAAAATGCTTAACAGCCCATCAACACTATAAAGGTCATTAGGGCCAAAATAAGTGATTAAAAATACGAGCAAAAACGGCAAGAGACAAAATGACATAAATCAACGAAATATTTAAAAATGTAGATCTAATATTATTCTTTTAACATAATAACCTATAGAACTATGATTTTAACCTGTTATAGACAGGATATTGATCCCTACAGTTAGAAAATTTAACAAAATTATTATCTCCAATCTTAGCCATAATAATACAGTTTTAACTTACTCGGGGGATGTTGCCAAAATTCAAAATGCAAAGTTTGTTTCATTTTCCCCTGTTTTTATATTTCATGCTAATGGCAGCGATCGCAACGACATCTATGCAGTTGTGGGGATCGACGCCAAGGGGGCGTTCCTACGTTCAGATATTGTACGTATTTTTTGAGATTTCTCTTGCACTGGCACCAATCGGAACGGCACCATTCTTAAACGGAAAAGGAAATGTCGATTACTTTAGCAATGTCACCGGTATCAGCACGACACCATTTCACACCGCAACATGTTGCTCTGGTAAAGATTCTCAAATTAATGATACAGTGACTCCTTCCGGCTCTGAACAATCTGTTGCCTCGGACTCGACACTTCATGTCGCCTACTCTATTTCAGCAGGAATGACGATTGTAGTATGCGTTCCATTTATTGTTTTATATGTAACAAGTGTTGCCGATTCCACCAGAAAACAAAATAATGAGACTTGTAACTTTCTAGGCAGTTTGCCACCCATTGCAAATTACCTACAGTTCATCAATATTGGAGTATTTTCGGGGATTTACTCTATCATTGACGAATGTTTCCCACAATATTTAACAGTGTTTTGTATTCAGCATTTTAACTGGACAAAGACGTCTGCAGCTATGATAACATCTGTTTTTTCGTTTTCGAGACTAGCCGGCAAACTTGCAGGTATTTTTCTGGTGCGCGCTATGAAACCACATACGATTTTGTTTTGTTCAAGTGTACTTGACACAGTTGGGCTCGCTTGTTTGACCGTGAGTGCATACATGTATGCCGACATCGGAGTTTGGATATCGGCCTGTTTAACTGGGTTAGCAACGAGTATTCTGTGGCCCACCACCTTGAGCTGGGTCATCTCGTATCTGATGCCTGTTGACGGCAAGGTATCAAGCTACCTTCTTGTTATATCGTATTTCTGTGTTATTTTTGCTTCCATGTTTTTAGGGTATCTCATGCAAGAGGTATCGCTTCTCTGGTTGTGCTACTCTAGTCTGATCGCCTCTGTTGTAAATGTGGTAAACGTCATTTTCACGGTAATCCACTCAGTATATTTTGAGAGAAAGCAGCATTCCTACACAGTGGAAGTATATACAATAGATCAACCTGGCCAGATGGAGTGTCAAACTGAGGTGACCAGATTGTGACGTTCTAGGAAACGAAACAATGGACCTCGAGTGACAGGACGTTCAACAAAGCAAAAAAACCTCGAGTGCATCCGTCGTCAATGGACACCGTCTATATAGCCAGTATGACGTTTTATAAATTTCCGTGGTAAAATGTCACATCGATGTGTTCTATCGTTGGGTAACTGTTTTAATAAAATTCATAAATGTAGATATATCAGGCATGACCCCAGTGTTTATGGTACGTGTCATATATATATAATATTCTATGTATGTATTACTGATTCCAACAACCAGTCGTCCAACTTCCAAAATGCTGGGTGCTAAGCAGAATTAAGAACTACCATTTTTAAAGACTCTGGTATCTCCAAAGCCTTCCTGATAGGGGCGAACTAAAAACCAAAAGTGGGGCATTGTTTTACTTGTTATCCGCTTATTACAAGGTCAAGGTTGGTTTGTTTATATACTGTATGCATTTCTTGTCTTCGCAATTGTCTGTAATGTGTTTGATCAAACTAATTGGAAATCAATAATTTATATATATATATATTCAGATCTGTTCCGCCATTTTCACTCTTGTGTTATATGCCTGCTCTAACTCATTGCATGTCGTAAGATGCGTCTTCTTGTGCCCCCACCTGCTGGGTCGGGGTGCTTTTCTCCTGTCGTCATTGAAGAGCCCAAGAATAGGGTCCGCTGTATTCCACTACATGTAGATCGCAGAAGGCGACTAAAACACCCACTGATTCTTTTCTGTGCGATCTATTTAGGGGACATTGAAGAGATCAAAATAGATCTGTCCCCATTGCAACACTTGGGATCTTTCCTTTCCTTCTTTCCTTACTACCCTTTCTTTCTGTGCTTTGAATTCTGAGTCTCCTTGATACCGTCCTTGTATGCTAGGACGTTAATTCCCTAAAAACAAGGCAGAATAGAAGTGATCATCATTGTCATCAACTATATCTGTTTTCCTTTCATCGGTCATGTCGCTTTCATCCCCTATATTTACTTGTGATACGATTTGACAAGGCCCATGTATGTTTTGTCTGTTCCGTATATCATGAGATTTGGTTTGGTTTGGTTTATTTTGTTAATCGTCCTATCAATAGCCAATGTCATAACATGGGGAATAACCCAGAACGCTTAAAAGCTTACGCGGCGTTAGATATTAGAAAACATTTGGGAAGTCATGCTTAGTAAAAGCTTTACCCAAAAGTTCCATCTGCATTCGTTTGACATTTCCCCTCTACGCAAATTCCATTGGCGAGAAAAATCTGACATCAATATGTTTGCATCCCATGGAAAAGGGCAATAAATAATTACTTTATTATCGGCACAAAAACTTGTCGCGTCAGCCGTCGTCTGCTATGACCATTAACAACTAGATGACAGGCTTTTCAATATTCTCTTCTACGAGAGTGTTGAAAACTTCAGATAAACTGATTAACAATTCTATATCATGAACTATTTTTAGGGCTTTAGGAAATTCTTTTATACCTGTGTCTCTGAACTGTTGACCTGGATAGGCAATTAAAGGCGAGACGGTCTCAAAGGGTTTTAAAGTAGGCCATGAAGGTGAGCTGTTGCTTAATGTTCACCACCACCTAGTAAACATGTTTTGCACCCCTTTGGGATAAAACCTTTCCACACTTTATACATAATGGAAACCGGACTAATCTGCGTTGAATAGCATTCTGGATTGTGGATGAATTGTTCCCAATAAGGAACTTTCTTCTTTAGAAATGTAAAAAAGACCATCACACCACGCTAGATATTGCCAAGTGTATTCTTCTGACAGGTCTAGGTAACGTTTCATAAAGGACGTGTACCAGTCGTATATCTACATTACCACAGTTGTCACCCGAAATATCAAAAGAAAAGCATTCCACTTTCACAAGCATTGAGAATCAGGAAAATATGCAGCGACCCCACACATTTTGAAGAGGAATGTGTCCTGTTACACAACCGCTTCAAGAACAGGGGTACCCAGAACACGTGATAAAAGAAGCAATAGATAGAGCTAGAGACACAAAGGGACAACCTTATAAACCCACCCAATAAAGACACAAGACCCATGGTCTTACCGTTCGTCCTGCCATACAACCAACTGAACCCGCCAATAGGAAAAATTCTCAAACGGTACTCGCACATCTTAGGACAAGGCCCGAATACGTCTCATTTACTAAACCATACGATGTTGGTGGCCTGCACCAAACCGCGATCGATCAGATATTTTAGTGAGAAGAGATATTAACCGTGACACGGCCCCTATAAACGGGAGCGGTCCGTGTGAGAGATACTGTAAAATATGTAGGTATATGAAACTAACAAAAATATACACAAGTCACTCAACTAAAGAAACACACAGAGTGCGTGGAAACATAAACTGTCAGAGCACAAATGCGATATACTTAATTACATGTAAAAAATGCGGTGTACAATACGTCGGCCAAACATCGACGACGATCAACACACGCATCAGAAATCACTTATATTCTGGGTGTCTTCGGCAGTATGCTTCAGTGAGGTAGCACTATAAATCGGCAAAAGTTCCGGCCTATCACAAGGAGACGTAACAGGAACATACCGCAGCCTCCCAAAACACACATACGCACTCACCACACGCACGGGAGGCCGTCCTTAAATGACCTTAGCTGTTAATAGGACGTTAATCAAAATAAACCATATGTGTATATACGAACATTGAAAATTTTAAACAATAACCGTGAGGGAAGATAGAATAGAATGCGATACTTACAAGAACCTCAATGGACTGGCTAAAGATAAAATTTGGATTCATTTATGTAGTATCATGTAACGTTATATAGCGTTAGTTAAACATAATGCATAAAGTTTGGTATGGTTTATTTTGTTTTAGCTATTACTTAAGGTTTGATTA
>NW_022983021.1:0-36055 GCF_902652985.1 Pecten maximus
GGGATATCTTAACCATCAATTCTTTCAAGATGGCTGAGATATATGTTCACAGAACTGACCTGTGTTTGATTAATAAATTATAAGTTTCTGCAAATCCTTTTCATCGTGCCATCAATTATTGAAGCTGAATTTGAAAATGTTGATATCGTATGTATAACTGAATCTCATCTGAATCAGCAGATGTCTGATGTCGACATTCGATTACAAACTTTTAGTAATAAACTTTTTAGAAAAGATAGAAGTACAGGTCCTGGTGGTGGAATTATAGTTTATCATAAAGATAATGTTGTTATAAACAGAAGATTGGAATTAGAGAGAGATGATATTGCATTACTCTGGCTCGAGGTTCGTGTAGATAATCATAAATTTCTTCTTGGTTTTAAACCTAGCTTATTCTGATATTTGAATAAATTTGTTATCAGCATAGTATCTGTAGAAATGTCCTCAATCAACTGCAAATTTGCGGTAGAGCCAGGTGAGCGATACAGGCCCATTGGGCCTCTTGTATTTATAGACCTGCTAATAATCACTGGATGATATCGATATAAGTCTTATTTGACTTCTTTGATGTATCGTGGCGTTTTCCCATAACTAGAATTAATCTTTCGCGAATTGTTATGTTAATTACTGGGTTAAATTAGACGACTCATTAACTAGAGCTACTGATACATGTGTACTTCATTAGATGTTACACTAACAGGTGATATTAATATAGACATGTTGAATATTCCATTAAACGATCACTTGTCAAGACTACTTATTAAACCTAACTTATCTAGCCTCATTAGTGAACCCACAAGAATAACGCCTGATAGTGCCACATCCATTGATGTAATCTTTACTAATAATCAATAATAAATCTGAACCTAATTATCTCCACCATTCTGCAGTGACCACTCTCCAGTCCATGCTCAAATTTCTTTTACTTTATTCAAACAAGTGAGCTATAAAAAAAACCTTTATTAAAATATGATGAGGCTGACTTTGACAGCATAAATGATGCTCTCCTCAATATTGATGGTTGAACATTTCATCAAATCAAGACTCTAACACATTTAACTCTTTTATACTTGATTCAATTACTGTGCAAGTCAATACTTTCATTCCTTCAAAAGTTAGAACCATACGTCCGAATTACAAGCCTTGGATGAATAACATTATCAGACTGGAAATGAGACAATGTAATGGAATCCATAAAAAAACAAAACTAACTGTTGGAAGATAGCAAAGTCTACTAACTTCTCAAAATAAATCTACATTGATTCCTCCTCTTGAATCTGATGATCAACTTATATATCATCCTATTGACAAATTTAAAGCAGAGCTCCTTAACAATATCACTTTACTAATACAGTGGAACTTCGTTAACTCGAAGTCGACGGGACCACGAAAAAACTTCGAGTTATCCGAGTGTTCGAATTAAGCGAGTTATCGTTTTTGGTGAAAAGTTTGGTCAATATTTGACAACATTATATAATCATTACAACTTCGCTCTGTCGCTCATCAGTTTAGTGTGAAGACTGGTCAATACATGTAAATATATATGTAATGTTTCGTTACGTCACTTGTAATTTGGTGTAGTTTTGCCGATATACAGTCACGATAAAGTTTCTTTCACTTAGTCACTTCAATAACGATCTGATGTGCAAGTCATGTTTGCAAAAGGTAAACGATAAAACGGAATTCGACAAAATAACAAGTTATTAATGTCAAAACAAATAACCGTTTAAGTTTAACACAGATTGCATACAAAACGTAACAGAACCATTACCTTTTATTGGACATATATAAAATACTGTTTGATCGGCCTACTTACTTTTTATTGATAACCACGCCATTTCCATGTGTATTAGCACCGGAAGTTGGGCTGCGCATGTGCGTATAAAATGTTACTGTAACTGAGTTGGCGTTAAGATAAAGAGAGAATTCGGCCGGGACCGGCGAGGTACTTCGAGTTAAGCGGGGTATTCGAGTCATCCGAGTTCGAGTTAACGAAGTTCCACTGTATTTCAACATCATCACCTGATCTTGAGTTGCCCCAGACAGCACAACCATATGCTCCCCACTCCTTAACCAATATTCACATCACTGAGCAAGATGTAATGGACCAACTTAGCAATATAAATAAACCACCTGGCCCTGATGGTATTGTTCCTAAAATTGTAAAAAAGCTGAGTAACTCTCTTATTTTACCTCTTAGTATTATTTTCAACAAAACCTTAGAATCAGGAGTACTGCAAATAGTTGGAAACAATCAAACATAAATGCTATATATAAAGGAAGTTGGTCATCTAATGATGTTTTAAACTATAGGCCAATATCTATAACTTCATGGTTTAGTAAAATAATTAAATAATATTTATTTGAAAATTCAAACTTAACAAAGTATCAGTCTGGTTTTATACCAGGTGATTCCACAGTTAATCAATTGTTGTTTATTTATAATGAGATATCTAGTAATATGGACATGGGAAAAGAGCTCAGGTTTATTTTCTGTGATGTAAGTGAAGCATTTGACAGAGTCTGGCATGAAGGTCTTATACAGAAGCTTAAAATGTATGGAATTGATGGAAATTTACTTTTATGGTTTCAAAATTATCTCTCGGACAAAAAACAAAGAGTCTGTCACTCACAATTCAAAGTTGTAAATGCAGAGGTACCTCAAGGATCAGTTCTTGGACCTCTTCTTTTTCTTCTCTATATGACATCACTGATAATGTTTCAACTAATATTAAACTTTTTGCAGATGATACTTCTTTGTATAAAATAATCGATGAGAATCCAGCACAAGCTCTAGCAAATGATCTCTCTAATATTGGTGAATGGGCAAGTATTTGGGATATTAAATTTAACCCTAACAAAACTAAATCAGATATCTTTTCAAGGAAACTCAACAAAAATCACACTCCAGTAACTTTCCAAAATAGACAAATTACAGACACAGCAGTTCACAAACATCTTGGACTTACACTACAAGAAGACGCAATATGGAAAGAACATATCCTTAATACCCATACCGAAATAAAGCACACTAAAGTATACTTTTATGCTACTTTAAGTATACACTTTTTCCTACTTTTTTGAAAAAGTACCAAAAAAGTATACTTTTTTTGTACTTTTCTGGACTTAGAAATTTTTCAGAGTACTTTTTCTGTACTAAATTTGGACTCTGAAATTTCTCAGAGTACTTTTTTTGTACTTTTCTGGACTTAGAAACTTTTCAGGGTACTTTTTCTGTACTTTATTTGGACTCTGAAATTTTTCAGAGTACTTTTTTTGTACTTATTCTGGACTTAGAAATTTTTCAGGGTACTATTTCTGTACTTTATTTGGACTCTGAAATTTTTCAGAGTACTTTTTTTGTGCTAAAATCTGACTTAGAATTTTTTTGAAAGATTGTGAAAATATGGATGTACTTTTTTCCTACTTTTTTGGGACTTAGAATTTTTCAGCTAATGCCATTGTGCTTTTTTTGTACTTATTATGGACTTAGAATATTTTCAGACATTGCGAGGGGTTATAGCATATTAATATTTTCAAAATTAAATCTGACTTTTTCAGTCGACTACAAATCTAAGACTAAAAAAATAATACCCAGGATTAACCACAACAAATATCTATCAAATAAGATACAGAAAATTATCATTTGGAAATATTAAATGTTTTTGATCTCGTTTTTTGTTGTTGTCTTTTTTATGTTCTAAAAAATACTTTTCATACTTTGATCAGTACCACAGAAATTTATCTAAAAATAATTAAATTCGACAATTATTATCATAAGTATTTCACTTCAATGTACTTTGTTAGTAAGGTTCACACATTTTAACGGTGATTTCTTTGTCACTTTTCGTTTGTATTTCCATATGCATCTCAGAAGTAATAAACTTCACATTGATGAATGTTACTATACGTTCATGTGACGAACGTCAAAACTTAGCTCTATAAAAATTTTGTTCCAGATCGTTCTTTGAAGTTACAGTATTTTGGCTTTAATTATAAACTCTTTAACGGAGTTTAAAACATTTCGTTTATCCAAACGTTAACCTCTACCAGATCGGGGATCACTCTACGAACACACATGTGCCCGTGCCTGTAATACGCTTTTAATTCATTCAAATGAAATTAAAATCACCTGCTCTTTGTCTGCATAGCATATACTTGCTGGATATACGTGGTTTTAAGATTACATCTGATAATTGCACCCGAAATCACGTCGTGTTCTGTCAAAATATTCACCGATATACTCATATAAACATGTGTAATACTGATATAGTCACTCGGACGCTTCTTTGTAAAACGTATATTGAAGTCAAGCGCTGTGATGATCTCGATCTCGATATGGCTTGACTGACAACAAACAGGCATGATCAAGGAACAATATTCCGGTATTTAAATCAGAATTACATCGCATTCATTGAAATGGTGAAAGTGAACACAAAAAGAAAACTTTAATTTGTCTGATATTTATTTAGCAAGATCGTACGATAATTCGGACAACGACACAATGTAGCTGTACTCTAATCTGTTGTAGAATGATCTCGTAGGAGTGTTGTGTGTACAAATAAAATACTCTATTGTATACAAAAATCAAGATCAATACCAAGATCTATCATAAAGATTTTAATTGATATAGTAGACGGCTTGAATAACTGCTACACCAAGATCGATCAAAAATATTTCAACTGTTTTAAACTAAATCTTGAAACCTGTGTGTTAAGCTAACAAAGCGATCAGGATATATGCTGTCGTACCGAAAGTTAATTTCACCCGTGGTGTTAATTAATATAAGCGACAGTCGACTGTAATGGGAAATCATACCTAAGCTTAGCTTTATTGTTTATTGGAGTTACCTGTGTACCTCCCGTCTCACCTGTACACATATTGCCCCTCTTAGACTAAGTCTTATGCCCGCGGCGTTAATTATAACAATTTATATTGTCAAGCTTGACTGCCTTTCACTACGATCAGATCACAGGTGCCTATCCTCATTTAAACAAAACATCCGGATTACATAACAGGTACTGACGAGGCTTATACCTGTGTCAGATTACCATCGGTCGGTTCACCTATGACCTCGGGGCCGTGATCTCGTTTGTTTACTTCGGTTTACGGAATCTACCGAGATTTGACGAGTTCGCTTCGTGCGATCATTTTGTGCAATGTGCAAGCTTTAAATGCTGAAGTAGTAATACCAAAATTATGAAACAATAGAGGTTAAGGAAGTAGAATATAAAAAAACAAGTAATAAAAGAATGAAATCGATACAGTAGATCTCCGACAAAACTTTTTTTTTATCCCATGATGCAACAAACAGCGAGATTTTAGCGGGAAGTCTGATAGCCATGTTTGAATTTCACCGGATGTTTATCTACGGAAGAAACATAAACAAACACGATTTTGATATAGAATAGCCTAAAAACGAAATTCATTTTCTTGCCTAACTGAAGAAGATCGACTATCTGTCAGTAAGTGGCCAAAGAACATCAGCTTTCTTGTTGTTTTTGGCGACAAATGCTCATTTTCACCCGAAAATATCACAGATATCGCGACCAGGTAAGTTTACAATTTTATTATTTAAATCTATTTCGTCTTCTGCACGTTCCTACATCGTTTCACATTATATAGGTGAATAGGGGCCTACACATGTTAATATTAATACTTGATTACTTCGTGTTTCAGGGTTTTCATAATGAATTCATCACCGATTACAATTTACACGGCCCGAGTTTAATTAACAAAGAACTGCTAGATCCACGTGTGTTTCAATCGTAAGTATTCAATTTACAGATTTATGCTACCATACGCCTGGGATTTTATAAGCATCCTGATTGATAGCACCCAAATATTGAGAACAAGAAGAATTTTATTTCTTTATTGACGAACTTCGACGTAGTTATATTGCATTTTTATTTCTGTCATGATCACGTAACGGTAAATTCGTAATATCTTTACTACATATTTCATGCATTTTGACAAATTTCCAATTAATTTTTATGACTTCGTTTTTCAATGGAATTTATTGAAATTTCACTTACATGTAAAGAATTATTTGCTTATTCATCTGATAATATTTACAGAATTTTTTGTAGTTGATTTCAAGAGATATTGCATAAAATTTCAAAAAAAAATAGCAATGACATTTTTAAGTTAGAATATAAGAACGAAAGTAACGTCACATTTCGGGCAACATGTGTATATCTATTTTAGGGAATATATGTAAAAATATCGGTAAATGAACTAATAATTGTCTACTATAGTATATGGAATTTGAAGAAAATACATTCAAAAACGAAGTCAATAAAATCCATTGAAAATTTGTTGTATGTCATGATCATGATCAATTCACAAAAAAATGATCTCAAGAAATGATTGTGAATAAAAAAATCTGTGTTTTGGAGTATTTAGATAGTTAGTTGCATAATTTAACTGTCGTAGAATTCTGAAGTAGCTTGATTTTTATTAAAGTACTCATCCTTATAATTAAAAGTTTTATGTTGTAGCTTTAAACTTGTATACCTGTGGCTAGCTTTTCTTGATAAAAAGACTTCCAAGCAGACATGCATGTAATAAATGACAGTAAAGTGATCAGGTGCATATATAAGGAAAATTATCTACATTTTTATATTGAACAAATCTTCACAATTATTCTAAGTTTTGATATAAAAAATATTTTAAAATTTTCTCTTTCTTCCAACAGATTATGCAGTACATTCTGAAGTGACGGAAAGCTTGAAGATATTGCATTGTGGTCCGAATTGAGGGCAATGATTCGCATAAAGCAAAAAAGGAATGAAGAGAATCAGACATTTTATTTTTCGAATTCACACTTACTTGGATTTGACCAGTTTAAGCAAGCAACATTATGCATATACCATACTTCATTGTATTCAGTATGCATTTATGCATTGTTTTTTATTTACATTTTTTTGTTGTGTTTCCTCAAGAGGAATTATGATTCGACAATTTTTACAAATGTTATTGCCCTTTTTATTTAGAATAGTATATTTTTTTTGTCTGGATCTCCTACATACACATGATATAAAATTGTGTTTTCCTGCTTGAAAAAAATATTAGAATAATTTATCAAAAGTTATTGCCCTTATACATAGATGTCCATCTGTAAATCCTTAACCTCACCCTTAAACAAATTTCGAGCTTATTAGATCAAGACTTTGCTATGGCATGAAATTATACTCCGTGGAATTGTGATTGGATAACTAATCTTGTATTTCAATGTTTGTTTTCACTTGATACAATTGTGCATTTCTCTTAGGAATGGGACTGATGTATGTATTGTTTAAGTATGCAGTATTCTCATTTAAGCTTATCTCCTATATTTTCAGAACTAATTTCCTACACCATTAAATTAAGTCCCTTTTTTTGGTAATTTTTTCCTACTTTTTCAGTACTTTTTTTTATACTTTTTCAGTACAAATCTCCTACTTTTTTAGTACTATTTTCCTACTTTTCTAGTACTTTTTTCCTACTTTTCCACTACTTTTTCAGTACTAATTTCCTACCTTATTGGTACTTTTTTCCTACTTTTTCAGTCCTAATTTCCTTCTTTTCAATACCATTTTCCTACTTTTTTGATACTTTTTCAGTACAAATTTCCTACTTTTTTAGTACTATTTTCCTACTTTTCTAGTACTTTTTTCCTACTTTTCCACTACTTTTTCAGTACTAATTTCCTACCTTATTGGTACTTTTTTCCTACTTTTTCAGTACTAATTTCCTGCTTTTTCTGTACCATTTTCATACTTTTTTTGTACTTTTGTACTTTTTTTGTACTTTATGGACTTACCTGTAAAAGTACTAAAAAAGTATAAAAGCACAAAAAAAGTACACCATCAATTTGGCCCTGTTCACTTTATACTATTATTGTACTTTTAATGTACTTTTTCTGTACTATATTTGTGCTTTTTCTGTACTTAATGAAAACAATAAAATGTACTAAAGGTATACTTTTGTTAGACTTTTTTTGTACTTTAGTACTTTTTTTGACTCAATTTGGAACCGTGTTGGAATATCGGTTCCAAATTGAGTCAAAAAAAGCATACTTTTTCTATGCTTTTTTAGTACTTTTTTCCCATACTTTTTTTGTACTTTATTTCGGTGTGGGTATATATACTGTATATAGAAAAGCCTACAGTAGACTGCTTACTCTGTGGCTTGAGGTCGCTCAAGCTAGGTTTCTCTCCTTTCTATTAGTCATAGCTAGCTAATTATAAGCTATGATCGCTCTAGCTTGGGGGTTGCATGCCCCTATAGTATAATTAGTATCTTAATTGTTTAGGTGTATCTTTTTAGTAGTGAGTAAAAATTTATTATGTAATATTGTTAGTTGATGTTATTTAGTTGTAAGAATGAGCAGCCCCTAAGAATGCCAAAACCTTTAGGTAATATTTAATATGAGCCTGAACAAGTTATTGGTTCCATTCAATAAATTTTTGACTTTCATACTGTTTTGGTGTGTTGTGTATAAACTGTATATAGAAAAGCCTACAGTAGATTAAATATTCTTTGATACTTAAAATTTGAATTATAAGGCCAATTTTAGAATATGCAGACATAATCTGGGATAGCTGCACACAACAATCAAAACAATTATTAGAATCTGTTCAGCTAGAAGCAGCCAGAATCATTACAGGACTCAGATCAGGAACATCACACAATAAATTATATGGAGAAATTGGCTGGGAATCTCTGTCAGATAGAAGAAATAAACACAAACACATAATGATGTACAAAATACTTCAATATCCTTATTCCTTTTATTAACAACCAAAATGATAACCCGTATTCCCCAAGACAATCACGACTATTCAATCCTCCTCTTTGCAGAACTAACAATTACTTTGACAGTTTCTTCCCCAAAATGTGCCACACAACTAACAATGCTAATCCTGACCTCTTCAACTCTTCTTCTCTAGCATCTTTTAAATGCAAACTTAATGATAATATTGATGATGAATGTGAATCACTGCATTTTCAAATTTGAAGGAAATAGAAAGGCTAATATCATTATTTGTCAGCTTAGAAATTCATGTAGCTATTTAGATTTTGATTTATTAAATGATCATTTATTAAACTCTCCCACCTGTGCCTGTGATATTGAAAACGAAACTGCTTCACATTATTTCTTTGATTGTCCTAGGTATAATGCTATTAGACATTCTCTGTTTACCTCAGTAGATAGTTTATATATAGTTATGCAAATCATAATCATTCTAACATTAACACTTTCTCGCAAGGTTGCCCTGACTGTGATAAACTTGTAAATATACAAATATTAAATGATGTTCAATTGTCCATTGGTAAATCGAGATGCTTTAATCTCTATATGCTTTAAATATATATAAGCCATGATATTATATTATACTATATCATATTATAAGTACCTTATAAGGTATATATAATATAATATAGTATAAAATAGTAATTTTATACATTTTTGTTACATTTTCTAACTCAAAAATGCATAAATATACATGTCCTGAAAGATCCCTCCATCCTCATTAGTCACATGTGTCATCAGTTGAGTATGCTAAGTCTGTTGTATAAATGTGAAGTATAGAGTCTGTTAAACATTTTGATCGATAATAATTTTTCTGACAATTTATGATATGATATCTTACATTTATATATACATGTATTATTTTCACTTAGTGTATTGACAGGCACGACCTGTGTATAAATGCACATGGACTTTTGGTCAATGCCTGTCAATAACTGATTCTTGTAAATATAAATTAAAGTGGGGAAATCCCCAAAGAACCAACGTCCATTCAGTGTAGTTTGGGAAAAGTTTGTCTTCTAGGTCTCAGGAAGATACCACATGGTATGCAGGGCGCTCTTAAAAAGTAGAAAAATCAAGGTATTAAAGAAGAGCAGCAACTCCAGAGTCCAGGTTTGAAAATGATCCTGCCGACTTGTATCGGCCTGCTAGGCTGGCCGTAATCGGGGCACAATTTATTAGTGTGACTGTTACATTTTGAAGCTGAATAACAATGATTGTTATTGATGTTATAACTTGTATAACTATAAAAATGTTATACATGTACTTGTATAACTTTCATTGAATAGAGGTTTGTAGCTTCAATGTTTGATCAATATTATATAGATCAAGAGAGTATCAACAACCCTGTTCCAGCCAAGAGGAAGAGAGGGAGGCCACCTAAACAAAAAGGTAAATAAACCCAAAACCTGTGTCAAACATTTATTACAGTATAAGCAAAAACAACAAAGGCATTGTGATCAAATGGTAACAATACTGAATAGGGCCCTATTTTGTTGATAGGATTCTGTAAGAAAGTGGCCCATAATGTATAATGTGATGTGTAGATGGGCCATTAAGACTAATGTGTGGTCCTGTATGACATTGTGTTGATGGACCATTAAGTCTACTGTGTGGTCCTGTATGACATATTGTGTTGATGGACCATTAAGTCTACTGTGTGGTCCTGTATGACATTGTGTTGATGGACCATTAAGTCTACTGTGTGGTCCTGTATGACATTGTGTTGATGGGCCATTAAGACTAATGTGTGGTCCTGTATGACATTGTGTTGATGGACCATTAAGTCTACTGTGTGGTCCTGTATGACATATTGTGTTGATGGACCATTAAGATTACTGTGTGGTCCTGTATGACATTGTGTTGATGGACCATTAAGTCTACTGTGTGATCCTGTATGACGTTATTGTGTTGATGGACCATTAAGACTACTGTGTAGTCCTGTATGACATATTGTGTTGATGGACCATTAAGTCTGCTGTGTGGTCCTGTATGACATATTGTGTTGATGGACCATTAAGATTACTGTGTGGTCCTGTATGACATATTGTGTTGATGGGCCATTAAGACTACTGAGTAGTCATGTATGACATATTGTGTTGATGGACCATTAAGACTACCATGTAGTCCTGTATGACATATTGTGTTGATGGGCCATTAAGACTACTGAGTAGTCATGTATGACATATTGTGTTGATGGACCATTAAGACTACCATGTAGTCCTGTATGACATATTGTGTTGATGGACCATTAAGACTACTGTGTGGTCATGTATGACATATTGTGTTGATGGACCATTAAGACTACTTTGTGGTCATGTATGACATATTGTGTTGATGGACCATTAAGATTACTGTGTGGTCCTGTATGACATATTGTGTTGATGGGCCATTAAGACTACTGAGTAGTCATGTATGACATATTGTGTTGATGG
Organism: Pecten maximus; assembly: GCF_902652985.1. Taxonomy (NCBI): domain Eukaryota; kingdom Metazoa; phylum Mollusca; class Bivalvia; order Pectinida; family Pectinidae; genus Pecten; species Pecten maximus. The sequence continues at coordinate 11,233 of NW_022983021.1, forward strand.
ACCATTAAGACTACCATGTAGTCCTGTATGACATATTGTGTTGATGGACCATTAAGACTACTGTGTGGTCATGTATGACATATTGTGTTGATGGACCATTAAGACTACTTTGTGGTCATGTATGACATATTGTGTTGATGGACCATTAAGATTACTGTGTGGTCATGTATGACATATTGTGTTGATGGACCATTAAGACTAATTTTTGTTCCTGTATGACATATTGTGTTTTATTGATCATTAAGTCTACTACTGGTCCGACATGAGCATTTTGTGATGATTTACAATACACAGTAGATACACAGAAAACTACCATTTAATTTTTCTTTTTGACTCTGATTTATAGTTGAAGAAGCAGGCAGAAATGCAGAAACAACGAGCAATGTTGGATCCAAAACTGAGACACAAAGTTTGGATGTCTGTGAGGACAGCAAAAAAAATCCATCATCCCAAACAGGGTCAAAGGTTAAGGCCCAAACAGTGGTATCTACTCAAAAGACACCTATGAAAAAGCAGCAAGTCAATAGGGTGATGCCAAGACTAGTGGCAACTCTGATACCAAAGACAGGTAAATCAAACAGATATTTATTAATAAAGACAGGTAACTCATACAGATATTTATTAATAAAGACAGGTAACTCAAACAGATATATATTGATAAGGACAGGTTACTCATACCGATATTTATTAATAAAGACAGGTATCTCAAACAGATATTTATTGATAAAGACAGGTAACTCAAACAGATATATATTGATAAGGACAGGTTACTCATACAGATATCTATTGACAAAGACAGGTAGCTCATACAGATGTCTATTGACAAAGACATGTAACACATACAGATATTTATTGACAAAGACAGGTAACTCATACAGATATTTATTGACAAAGACAGGTAACACATACAGATATTATGACAGGTAACTCATACAGATATCTATTGACAAAGACAGGTAACTCAAACAGATATTTATTGACAAAGACAGGTAACTCAAACAGATATCTATTGACAAAGACAGGTAACTCATACAGATGTCTATTGACAAAGACAGGTAACTTATACAGATATTTATTGACAAAGACAGGTAACTCAAACAGATATCTATTGACAAAGACAGGTAACTTATACAGATATTTATTGACAAAGACAGGTAGCTCATACAGATGTCTATTGACAAAGACATGTAACACATACAGATATTTATTGACAAAGACAGGTAACTCATACAGATATTTATTGACAAAGACAGGTAACACATACAGATATTATGACAGGTAACTCATACAGATATTTATTGACAAAGACAGGTAACACATACAGATATTATGACAGGTAACTCATACAGATATCTATTGACAAAGACAGGTAACTCAAACAGATATTTATTGACAAAGACAGGTAACTTATACAGATATTTATTGACAAAGACAGGTAACTCAAACAGATATCTATTGACAAAGACAGGTAACTCAAACAGATATATATTGACAAAGACAGGAAACTCATACAGATATATATTGACAAAGACAGGTAACTCATACAGATATTTATTGACAAAGACAGGTAACTCAAACAGATATCTATTGACAAAGACAGGTAACTCATACAGATGTCTATTGACAAAGACAGGTAACTTATACAGATATTTATTGACAAAGACAGGTAACTCAAACAGATATCTATTGACAAAGACAGGTAACTTATACAGATATTTATTGACAAAGACAGGTAGCTCATACAGATGTCTATTGACAAAGACATGTAACACATACAGATATTTATTGACAAAGACAGGTAACTCATACAGATATTTATTGACAAAGACAGGTAACACATACAGATATTATGACAGGTAACTCATACAGATATTTATTGACAAAGACAGGTAACACATACAGATATTATGACAGGTAACTCATACAGATATCTATTGACAAAGACAGGTAACTCAAACAGATATTTATTGACAAAGACAGGTAACTCATAAAGATATCTATTGACAAAGACAGGTAACTCAAACAGATATTTATTGACAAAGACAGGAAACTCATACAGATATATATTGACAAAGACAGGTAACTCATACAGATATTTATTGACAAAGACAGGTAACTCAAACAGATATCTATTGACAAAGACAGGTAACTCATACAGATGTCTATTGACAAAGACAGGTAACTTATACAGATATTTATTGACAAAGACAGGTAACTCAAACAGATATCTATTGACAAAGACAGGTAACTTATACAGATATTTATTGACAAAGACAGGTAACTCATACAGATATATATTGACAAAGACAGGTAACTTATACAGATATTATGACAGGTAACTCATACAGATATCTATTGACAAAGACAGGTAACTCAAACAGATATTATGACAGGTAACTAATACAGATATTTTTTGACAAAGACAGGTAACTCATACAGATATATATTGACAAAGACAGGTAACTTATACAGATATTTATTGACAAAGACAGGTAACTCATTCAAATATTTATTGACAAAGACTGGTAATTCATACCGGTAACTCATACAGGTAACTTTTAACAAAGACAGGTAACTCATACAGATATTTATTGATAAAGACAGGTAACTCATACAGATATATATTGACAAAGACAGGTAACTCATACAGATATTTATTGATAAAGACAGGTAACCCCTACAGATATTTATTGACAAAGACAGGTAACTCATACAGATATTTATTGATAAAGACAGGTAACTCATACAGATATCTTTTGATAAAGACAGGTAACTCATACAGATATTTATTGATAAAGACAGGTAACTCATATACATATCTTTTGATAAAGACAGGTAACTCATATAGATAGCTATTGGACTCTGGCTTTGTTGTGTTATAAGGAGGACCGTAACCCCTTGTGTAATAGGAAAAATGTTGCCTCTTATGTTATAATGAGGAGTATGGCCTCTTGTGTGATAAGGAAAAGTGCCACCTCTTGTGTTATAGGAGGAGTCTGGCCTTTTGTGTTATAGGACTAATCTTGTCTCTTGTGTTTTAATGAGGAGTCTGGCCTCCTGTGTTATAGGACTAATCTTGTCTCTTGTGTTATCTCAGGTATAAATTATACATCTGACCTCTTGTAATATAGGAGGAGTCATGCCCTTTGTGTTAAAAGGAGGACTCTCACTTCTTGTGTTATAGGAGGACTATGACCTCTTGTGTTATAGAAGGACTCTGGCCTCTTGTGTTATAGGAGGTATCTGACCTCTTGTGTTATAGAAGGACTCTGGCCTCTTGTGTTATAGAAGGACTCTGGCCTCTTGTGTTATAGGAGGACTCTGGCCTCTTGTGTTATAGGGGGACTCTGGCCTCTTGTGTTATAGGAGGACTCTGGCCTCTTGTGTTATAGAAGGACTCTGGCCTCTTGTGTTATAGGAGGACTCTGACCTCTTGTGTTATAGGACGACTATGACCTCTTGTGTTATAGGAGGACTATGACCTCTTGTGTTATAGGAGGACTCTGACCTCTTGTGTTATAGGAGGACTCTGACCTCTTGTGTTATAGGAGGACTCTGACCTCTTGTGTTATAGGAGGACTCTGACCTCTTGTGTTATAGGAGGACTCTGACCTCTTGTGTTATAGGAGGACTATGACCTCTTGTGTTATAGGAGGACTCTGGCCTCTTGTGTTATAGGAGGACTATGACCTCTTGTGTTATAGGAGGACTCTGGCCACTTGTGTTATAGGAGGACTCTGGCCTCTTGTGTTATAGGAGGACTCTGGCCACTTATGTTATAAGAGGACTCTGGCCTCTTGTGTTATAGGAGGACTCTGACCTCTTGTTAGCTCACCTGCCCGAAGGGCAAGTGAGCTTATGCCATGGTGCGGCGTCCGTCCGGCCGTCCGGCGTCAACTTTTTCATTTAAACAACTTCTTCTCAATAACCAAGAGGCCCAGGAACTTCATATTGGGCCTGTAGCATACTGGGGTGAAGGGCTACCAAGTTTGTTCAAATAATTGACCTTGACCTTCATTCAAGGTCACATGGGTCAAATAGGCTATAATCCTCAAACGACTTCTTCTCAATAACCAAGAGGCCAAGGGACTTGATATTGAGCCTGTAGCTTGCTGGGGTGAAGGACTACCAAGTTTGTTCAAATAAATGACCTTGACCTTCATTCAAGGTCACACTGGTCAAATAGGCTATAATCTTCAAACGACTTCTTCTCAATAACAAAGAGGCCCAGGAACTTGATATTGGGCCTGTAGCATGCTTGGGTGATGGGCTACAAAGTTTGTTCAAATAAATAACCTTGACCTTCATTCAAGGTCACATTTGTCAAATAGGCTATAATCTTCAAACGACTTCTTCTCAATAACCAAGAGGCCCAGGGACTTGATATTGGGCCTGTAGCATGCTGGGGTGAAGGGCTACTAAGTTTGTTCAAATAAATGACCTTGACCTTCATTCAATGTCACATGGGTCAAATAGGCTATAATCTTCAAACAACTTCTTCTCAATAACCAAGAGGCCCAGGGACTTGATATTGGGCCTGTAGCATGCTGGGGTGGAGGGCTACTAAGTTTGTTCAAATAAATGACCTTGACCTTCATTAAAGGTCACATGGGTCAAATAGGCTATAATCTTCAAACGACTTCTTCTCAATAACCAAGAGGCCCAGGGACTTGATATTAGACCTGTAGCTTGCTGGGGTGAAGGACTACCAAGTTTGTTCAAATAAATATGGTTGACCTTCATTCAAGGTCACATGGGTCAAATAGGCTATAATCTTCAAACGACTTCTTCTCAATAACCAAGAGACCCAGGGACTTGATATTGGGCCTGTAGCATGCTGGGGTGAAGGGCAACAAAGTTTGTTCAAATAAATGACCTTGACCTTCATTCAAGGTCGAATGGGTCAAATAGGCTATACTCTTCAAACAACTTCTTCTCAATAACCAAGAGGCCAAGGGACTTGATATTGGGCCTGTAGCATGCTAGGGTAAAGGGCTACAAAGTTTGTTCAAATAAATGACCTTGACCTTCATTCAAGGTCACATGGGTCAAATAGGCTATATTCTTCAAACGACTTCTTCTCAATAACCAAGAGGCCCAGGGACTTGGTATTGGGTCTGTAGCATGCTTGGGTGAAGGGCTACCAAGTTTGTTCAAATGAATTGCCTTGACCTTCACTTAAGGTCATATTGGTCAAATAGGCTATATTCTTCAAATGACTTCTTCTTAATAACCAAGAGGCCCAGGGACTTGATATTGGGCCTGTAGCATGCTGGGGTGAAGGGCTACAAAGTTTGTTCAAAGAATGACCCTTGGCCTACATTTAAGGTCACAGGGGTGAAATCGGCTTAAATCTGTAAACAATAATTTTGCCATAGCCAAGAGCCTCCTAGACCAGATATTAGGCCAATAAAATGCTGGAATGAAGGACTAGAATATTTATTAATATGAATAAACCTAGCTTACTATGATAATCAGCATAGTATCTGTAGAAATGACCTCAATCAACTTCAAAGTTGCTGTAGAGCCAGGTGAGCGATACAGGCCCATTGGGCCTCTTGTGTTATAGGATGACTCTGGCCTCTTGTGTTATAGGAGGACTCTGACCTCTTGTGTTATAGGAGGACTCTGGCCATTGTGTTATAGGAGGTATCTGACCTCTTGTGTTATAGGAGGACTTTGACCTCTTGTGTTATAGGAGGACTCTGGCCATTGTGTTATAGGAGGACTAGGCCCTTTTGTAATATAGGAGGACTCTGACCATTGTGTTATAGGAGAACTCTGGCCTCTTGTGTTATAGGAGGACTCTGACCTCTTGTGTTATAGGAGGAATCTGGCCTCTTGTGTTATAGGAGGACTCTGGCCTCTTGTGTTATAGGGGGACTATGACCTCTTGTGTTATAGGAGGACTCTGGCCATTGTGTTATAGGAGGTATCTGACCTCTTGTGTTATAGGAGGACTCTGGCCTCTTGTGTTATAGGAGGTATCTGACCTCTTGTGTTATAGAAGGACTCTGGCCTCTTGTGTTATAGGAGGACTCTGACCTCTTGTGTTATAGGAGGACTCTGGCCATTGTGTTATAGGAGGTATCTGACCTCTTGTGTTATAGGAGGACTATGACCTCTTGTGTTATAGGAGGACTCTGGCCACTTGTGTTATAGGAGGACTCTGACCTCTTGTGTTATAGGAGGACTCTGGCCTCTTGTGTTATAGGAGGACTCTGGCCATTGTGTTATAGGAGGACTAGGCCCTTTTGTAATATAGGAGGACTCTGACCATTGTGTTATAAGAGGACTAGGCCCTTTTGTAATATAGGAGTCTGGGCTCTTGTATTATAAGGAGGACTTCTGCTTTTTGTGTTATAAGGACTCCTGCCTCTTGTGTTATAAGGAGGAATATGGCCTCTTGTGTTATTGAGAGGACTCTGGCCTCTTGTGTTATTAGCTCACCTGCCCGAATGGAATGGCAAGTGAACTTATGCTTTGGTGCATTATCTATCTTCCATCCGTAGTCCGGCTGGCTGTCTGGAGTTAACTTTTTAGCCCACCATCATCAGTTGGTGGGCTATTAAAATCGCCCTGCGTCCGTGGTCCGTCTGTCCCTCCATCCATCCTTCCGTCCGTAAACAATTTTTGTTATCGCTATTTCTGAGAAAGTACTGAAGGGATCTTTCTCAAATTTCATATGTAGGTTGCCCTTGGTATAAAGTTGCGCATATTGCATTTTGGGACCGATCTGAAAACAACATGGCGGACAGGCAGCCATCTTGGATTTTGACAATTGAAGTTTGTTATTGCTATTTCTCCGAAAGTACTGAAGGGATCTTTCTCAAATTTCATATGTAGGTTGCCCTTGGTCCGTAGTTATGCATATTTTATTGACGGACCAGTCAGAAAACAACATGGTCGACAGGCAGCCATCTTGGATTTTGACAATTGAAGTTTGTTATCGCTAATTCTCAGAAAGTACTAAAGTAATCTTTCTGAAATTTCATATGTAGGTTCCCCTTGGTCCCTTGTTATGTATAGTGCATTTTGGAACCAGTCGGATAGCAACATGGTCGACAGGCAGCCATCTTGGATTTTGACAACTGAAGTTTGTTATCGCTATTTTCCAGAAGGTGCTGAAGGAATCTTTCTCAAATTTCATATGTAGGTTCCCCTTGGTCTGTCGTATTGCATTTTTGGACCAATCTAAAAACATTGTCGACAGACAGTCATTATCGCTTAATCTCAAATTTCATATATAAGTTCCTCCTGTTTGAAAAGTACTGGAGGGATGTTTCTCAATTTACACAGATTAGTAAGAGGAAGGGAAAAATAGAGAAAAGATCAATCTGACATGGAACCTATAAAGATCATTCAATGGTGGGCACCAAGATCCCTCTGGGATCTCTTGTTCCTTTTAACAACTACTTCTCAAAAGCCAAGAGGCCTAGAGACCTGATATTGGTCATGTGTCATGCTGGAATACTACCAAGTTTGTTCAAATAAATGACCTTGACACTTATTTAAGGTCAATGTGGTCAAATATGCTGAAATCTTTAAACAACTTCTTCTTAACAGCCAAGAGGGCCAGGGACCTGATATTGGGTCTGTAGAATTCTGGGTTGAAGGGCTACCAAGTTTGTTCAAATGAATGAACTTGATCTTCATTCAAGGTCACATGGGTCAAATAGGCTAAAATCTGTAAACAATTTCTACTCAATAACCATGAGGCCCAGAGACTTGATATTGGACCTGTTGCATGCTGAATTGAAGGGCTACCAAATCTGTTCAAATGAATGACCTTTACCTTCATTCAAGGTCACATGGGTGAAATAAGCTAAAATCTTCAAATGACTTCTTCTCAAAAACCAAGAGGCCCATGATGCATGCATGCATGCACTTAATATTAGGTCTGTAGCATATTGGGCTGAAGGGCTACCAAGTTTGTTCAAATCAATGACATTGAACTTCATTCAAGGTCATAGGTCAAATAGGCTAAATTCTTCAAACAATGATTTCTGGATAACAAAGAGACCTGATATTAGGCCAGTTGTATATTGGAATGAAGGACTAGAAAATTTATTGACATAAATAAACCTAGCCTACGCTGATATTTGAATAAAGTGGTTATCAGCATAGTATCTGCTGAAATAACCTGAATCAACTTCAAAGTTGCTGTAGAGCCTGGTAAGTGATACAGGCCCATTGGGCCTCTTGTTTATTTATCTATCTATTTATTTATTCTTTTTATCGCAGAAGGAACGGTTAATAAAAACCAAACTCAGGTGCCAAAGGGCTCTGGTCCAAAAACAGGAACAAGGAGATCAAATTCCCAAGTCAGCACCTTTGACTCAATTCTGAAAGGCATGCAGAATATGTTGCACACACCAGATCAAAACGTTAAAGGTAAGAGTCAAATGTTGTTATAACAGCCACATTGTGATGGAGGTTGTTCCATATTTTTTCAGTGAAAAAATGTCAGGGTCAAATGTTGTTATAACAATCATATTATCATGGCGGTTGTTCAACATTTACCAGTAAAAAGGTAGACGTCGGGGTCAAATCTTGTTATAGCAGTCATATTATCATGGCGGTTGTTCAACATTTACCAGTAAAAGGTAGACGTCGGGGTCAAATCTTGTTATAGCAGTCATATTATCATGGCGGTTGTTCAACATTTACCAGTAAAAGGTAGACGTCAGGGTCAAATCCAATCGCAACATCTCGGGGAAATTTCCGGCAACACTCGGAAATCTACTCCCTCGAATGCATGCGCCCGAAAGCCATGCTGTGAATCACGACATTGTTCGAAACTCCTCGGACTTCATCGACGAGAGGTTACGAAATTACAATAATGGCCGCCTTTACACACTGTTTGGATTTCGCGAAAGAACAACTTGGAATTGCGTTTGAGTTGAAAGAGAAGCAAATTGAGACATTGAAATGTGCATACGAATTGAGAGACTGCATAGCAGTTTTACCAACTGGTTATGGTAAAAGCCTGATTTTTCAGCTATTGCCTTTCTTCATGCAGAAAAAGCACGGTATGGAAAGCCCGATGATCACTTTGGTTGTGACACCATTGAATTCCATCATGGAAGATCAGGTGATGAGTCTCCAGAGAGTGGGAATTCAAGCTTGTTTTCTTGATTACGATGGCAAAAAGGGGACACGATATACATTTGACACGCATGATAGTGGTGATGAGGAAGCGGAAGGAGAAGACCAGGATCAAGATGATACTGTTGTTGCCAAAGACGTGGACATCAATGATGTGATGAAGGGGAAATATCAGCTAGTTTATGCCCACCCCGAGACACTTACGAAGAGCAAGAGAGTGGCCAGCATGTTGAGGTCGAAAACATACCAGGACAGGACAGGCGCAATTGTTATTGATGAAGTTCACATGGTTACAGAATGGTAAATATATAATATATTAATAGCAGTATCTATACTCAATATGTGATGTAATACCTATTTGTACTATATGCTTTTCAGATTACATGTAAATTATCGATAATTTGATACTTATCTCCACACTAGAAAATAATTTTAAAAGTTTATCTCCAGATGGAAGACAATCTTTCAATTAAAGGACATTGGTTTTTTTTCTCTCGTTTAATATTATTCTGTTGTCCCAAATCAATAAGTGTGTCTCATGATAGTTATTGTTATTTTCAAAACTGTATTTATACAGTAATCTGGCTAGTTCGGGAAACTGTATGTTAAACATAGAAAGAACTCATTAAAATTTTACAAATTGAAAATATTGGTGGAGAAAAAACACAAAACATCAAAATGTTACTATATCCTCATCTGCTCCTTTTTCAAAGAAGATAAAAAAAGTAAATATATATAACAAAATGGCAATATTGACCTGATTCCATCAGCTACAATTGATTGCTTTAAGTGTCATATCCAATTAAATAACAGTGCAGGGTTTTTTCGAGAAGAGATGTCTCCTGGGATCCAACTGGTAGCTCATTTGTTAAAATAATATGTCTGATCATGACTTATCATGAAATTGATCTAGCCCATTTCTAGCATCTTGCATTTGTTCTCGGATACATGTGTTGGGTTTTGATATTGTTTCTACATAAATATCTATCACTATTGTCCTTTTTGCAGGGGTGAAGGATTTAGACCTGCATTTAAGGAGTTAGGAGAGCTGACCTGCATACTTCCCCATGTAGCGCATCTGGCATTAACAGCAACATCAACTGATTTGAGAATTTCAACTCTATGTGGTATTCTGATGTACAAGGACCCTGCTGTGGTAAAGATGAACCCGGATCGACCAAATATTTACCTATGTGTTCAATCAAGGCTCCCGAATAACAGGAAATATGAGAAATATGACGAAATTCTGAAACCGGTGATAACAGAACTGAAGCAGAAGCTAGAGAAATTCCCTTTAACTATTATGTATGTGGAAAGCTTAGAGGCCCTTGGATATTTCTACAGATTCAGTTCGCACCACCTAGGGGAAAACCAGTATTCACCAGTTGGAAGTGCATCACCAGAGAATAGAATCATTGCACAATACCACAAGGATTATACGAAAGACATGAAACAGTTAATTGTGAGTGAACTTGGGAAAGATTGTCCTAAAATTAGACTGGTTTTTGCAACCGTTGCCTTAGGAATGGGGTTGAATGCTCCTTCAATTGAAAGAATAGTTCACTGCAGACCACCTACAACCCTTGAAAACTATTTCCAGGAGATAGGCAGAGCAGGCAGGAAGGGCCAGTCAGCTGAAGCAATACTTCATTTCAATAATAATGACCTGGCAAAATCTAGGAAAGGATTGACCCAAGAAATGATCGATTTCTGTCGAAATAACACCACATGTCTGAGGCGACAGCTTGTAAAATACTTTGGGTATGATGATGTTTTGTGTAATGACAAGATCAACTGCTGCAGTAACTGTAGATGGAGTTAGACAGCATTAACACAGTGTTTTTTGGTTAATGTTCAATCAACGAAATGAATGATTTCATCTAGATTTGTTATGGAGGACACAATCTTTCGATATCTAATAGACATGTGCACTATCCTTTGATATTTAGTTGATGGTGAGACCAGCCATTGGTAACTTATTGGCGGAGGACACTATCTTGGGTACATACAATGTACTTGATGTAGAAAAAGTACATATATGATAAAAAGGTTTTGTAAGAAGTTATTAAAAGTAAAAAAGTCCCACAAATATTGTTACATGAACTGGGCCTGGATAGGAGACAATTAGAAAGTACAGAAGGTAAAGATATTGGTTCAGAGTACTAGTTGTGTACTTAGAATTGCATTGTTTCAAATTGTTTTGATTTTTTAATTTGACATGTTGTGTAAATAGAAATGCCTTTTATTACTGAGCCAACTGTGCATGTGTAAGAAATGATTTTTAAAAGACCTAGGTTTTGGTGAGGTATGGTTGAACCTCTATTGTGTTCAGAATCAAAAACTATTCTCGTTGGAATGAAAATCGAGATTTTTTTTATCAAATTGTGAAGAAAAAAATTTGATCTTCGTCAGAAATTTAACATACTGAATGCTTTTTGTATAAACATGTCCTTGAACAATTTTTTCCTTTCCGTTTTCATCTTTCAGTTAACGTTTATTCTAGTTAATTAAATATATGTCTACATGTTGTATACATATAGAATTGGGTGATTGTAATAAATGTAGCACCAGAGAGATGGAAGATGAATTCCAAATTCTTTGAGCAAGACAAGATATACAGTGTATATAAATACTGTTAGAAAAATTCCTTTGTCAGCAGCTTCATGTATGCAATCGAATATATCCCACAGTGATGACACATATACTGAATGATGATAGACACTATTTGATGATGATGATGATGGCATTGTTGTTTTGTCACTTTGTGCGCTATTTATCTGTCCCTGTATTATTTTGAATATATATGTCTAAATCTGATGTTTAATGTCAAAGAAAACTAATGTTAAATGTCAAAGATACTGAATTACTATGTGCACTCAGTAATTTCATTTATTAAGGTGATAAACTATATAAGAACTGCATTATTTTGATATCAAATGCATACTCTTACTGTCGGATATATATATTCATACTGTATTGATATACAATGTCTGTTACAGGAGAAAAAAATCTTTACATTGTACTGCATATTATTTGTAGTTTTGTAATGATGGGGCCGAAAGTTTGAATTGAATTTGAAACATAATAAATTATCAGTAAATGTTTGAATGTAACCGTGATCTGATCATGATTGCCTTTTTAATAGTCACCATGTTAGGGCTCATGTGAATTTTACAGTATATTAAACCAATATTTTCCCACATCAAATGTACATTTCATCTGGTAGCATCCATATAAGGAAATGGTTGGTCACTGAAAAACTTGAAAGGCCATAGGATTTCAATATCTGTAAATGAGTTGTCTGTTGAAGATAAAAAATACTTTCAAATCCTGAACATTTTTATACACCATTCACTCATGCATGGTTATATTTATATGTAAAATAAAAGCAATTACAACCTCGAAGATTTTAATTTTGTTTATTTTGTAAGCTTTCACTCCAGACACACAATAAGTGTGTAACAGGAGGTCCGTCATCAGTGACATAATTATATAATAATATGTAATTAATACATAATCTACATACATATATATGCATGCATGTAAACACACACACACACATTACATGTATTGATTACATACAAAAAGTATGCATATTTACGCTTTAGTGAATGTACATGTTAAAACAATATACATGTACCAAAGTAAGAGTCTACAACCATCAGTGGTTCATCAATCGTTGTAAGTAAATGAATGTGTACTTCTATCTTTACTTTTCTCAAAGATAACAGCTTATTTTTTGTGTATTGACAATTGGTTTCCAATTTTCATAGTATTTTTGAAAACAATTCAGTGCATTGTGTAGACCAGTTTTTGTTAAAGTCCTCAACACAGTGTAGTCAGCATACAATATAATAAACAGTTTCCAATACACCAATGTGTTAACCATGCTATTTCAATCTAAAAGGATTAACAATATATATTTGCAATACAAAAATGTTTTATGAAAAACAGAAATGGAGACAAATTTCCACAGGGGTAAATACAGATTATAAACAACGAAAAATGGAAATTTATTGATGAGAGCAACAATATTGATATATCATATAATAATCCTCAAACGAGTCCAAGCCCACCAATAAGTAATATTTATGTGTGTGTATATATATATATATGCCCCTTTCTTCATTTATTTGGTTATGGAATATTTTTTTACACCTTAAAATAGGTTGATGTCTGACATCAAATATTTCAGGTATTGTATACATATGATGTTCTTTTACATATGTACACATCATTCCATAACTCCATATTGATATATATGTGGGTGATGGAATTTAGATAAGGACAGATTATCCTCATTTCCCATTAGACAAAATGTGATAGTCACTTTTGCTTTGATGAAATAGAACTGAATGCTAATAAGTATAAATTGATTCAGAAAAAAAAAAAAACAGCACAATATCTAATGATGAAGCACCTATAGCCTTTGGAATGGTTAACCAAGTCTTACAGAGCCATAACAAACAACTTAGGCCTCTCTGTCATCTTCATGGTGTTATTCTGACCTGGTATGATCTGAAGAATTCTACCGGGTTGTATTCACATGACAAAGTAATAACCCAATGAAAAGTTCATTATGCTCATTTCATCATAAATTTTCTCATTTTACTGTTCATTCATTCGTTGTCATCAGTATCTTCAGCTTCATCATCATCTACAGGTAAATCTCGCATTAAGCGTTCAACTGTACCATTCACAGCGTTCAAAAGTCTACCAGTCTCAAAAGAGAATGGAGTACGCAACACCTTCACAGATATATCTCTCTTCTGAGATATCCAAACCTTGTTTTTCTGTAGATATTTCACAATGGCTAGAACATCATCTTCATCACTTCTCACCTTATGGGTTGTTTTGATGTCTTTGAATTCAGTCATATGATCAAAGTTATCGTTGACTTGCTGAATCACAGGTGCTGCCTTGGTAAGGTTAACAATAGCACGTTCAGTTTTATTGGCTCCCAGTGATTTAATCAAAGACTTAAGAAACTTCACTTGGTTTTCCTTTTCTAGATCAGCTGCTTTGTTGCAACCAACACCACCAAAGGGATTAACAAATGATGCAGCTCGTACTTTTAATGCAAGTTGTGGTGATAATGTATGCTCAGTCTTCATGATATAGTCAATTAATTCAGTCATGTACTTTGAGAGCACTGAATGACTGAAAAAGAAGGGAATCATGTGTTTCAATATACAGTTGAGGCGGAAAATGTCTCCTTCATGTACAATATCTTTGAACTGTATGATGACAAAATACCACTGAAGGAAATTGCTCATGTAATCATTAAGCTGATCCTGAGGTGGGACAACTTTTTCAAACTGGACACACATTGGTGGATTTATGAGCTGGAGTGAGCAAGGTCGTTCCAGAGATGTCAGGGGAATCTTTATAACCATATCTTTCCCATTGATGCAAAGTGGAACAATTGCAGCTCCCTCTTGGATTTTTGCTCTAACAAAACAAGCTGTTCCTGCACCAACTGTGACTTTCAGGGACACTTTTTTAGGAGCCCTTTCCTGTAAACAACAAATACAACCTAAGTATGACAATTTAAAACTTTTCTAGTCATATGTAGGATTTTTTTGTCATAAGATATTATATGCATTGTGTAATAAAAAAAAAAGATGTGTTTTAAAAACATTTGCAATTTGTTGTCAAAATCTGTTTCAATCATGTTAGGAACTGGAAGGAAAAATAATTGGATCTTATATGAACTTGAGCAATTATAGTAAACTACTGGTTGGGCCGGTGATTTGACCATCACCCTTAAAGTTGTCACATCCCACCTTTGATCAAAACCACATTCAAATGTAACAGTGGATGAGATATGTGGTTTATTGTGAAAACTACCAGTCAACCATCCTATGTCAAGAAATTTTCCAAAATTTCTCCTTACACAAACCTTTTCTGGAAAATCAATGAGAAGCTCGTCCAGAATCTCATCCAGTATGACATGGAACACTCGTGTCTTCTCAGAAAGCACTGAATTAGGTAAGGTCTCCTGTAAGCTTGGGTGGCATGGTACATCATTGATATCCTGCATCTTAAAATGCTTCAAAATAAATGCCAAGAAGTAAGCCTTTCCACATGTTAATGCAAAATCCTCATGGGCCTGCAAAATACAAACAGACAAAAACACCTTTGAGAGTTACCATACTCTAAAACTGGAATAATAAGCTATTGAAATGGATAATACAATGTGAAGAAGATCCTACATGTAGTATGTAACAGGTGCATATCATTAACAGGAATTCCAGAGAGAGCTACCGCAACCCCCTTAATTGGGTTAACATATATTTGAGTTATAATAAGCCAGGAAGAATTTTTCAATACAGAGTGATTACTACACTTGTTCTTAGATAATTAATTGACTTATCTCTACTACTTCAATAAATTACTGATACTGTAATGAAAAGTCATTGTGCAGACATCTTACCAAATCAATTCCTGACACCAAAATTCAAAATGAAAAATTTATCGAGTTAATGTTAAGAAATTTAGATATTATTTACCTTAAATCTGGATTTCACATTTCCATTGACATTGATCCTTTTGATATGGTGCTTAATGTGGGCCATTGTACCAATCTCTCTGCCTTTCTTGCTGAAGTACAGTCTCTTATACATCTTCTGGAATATTCAATATTAAGAATGAAATAGCTACCTTATTTTTTATCTAATGTTCACAAATATTGTCAATTTACTCCTTTGAAGTTTGCTAACTTGTATGAAAACTAAAAACATGTAATGACAGGAATGGACATTGAAAACAACAAAGATACTCAAGTCATACATCCTATTTACCTCGAGGAAATCCTGAATTGTATGGAACATCTCAATGATGACTGGATATAGTACATCGAATCTCTCATTCCGAGTATGAGCACCATCTCTGAGTGCCTTAGCCCCTTCTAGGCGTACTCTTGTTAACTGATCCCCTCCAAAAGGTACATACATGTCATCCAGATCACCAGCTGTTGTGCCAAAACAACATTTTTTACATTTAATATACATGTATATATATTATTACTCACAATAATCATTACATGTATAAAGATGTTATCAAAATGGTATTGAAAAGATATCAGTTCTTATCCTTCCATACATTTGATAGGTTCTTGTAAGAAAGTAAATGATTGTATTATATTTGAGTACAATATCAATTAAAGTGTAAATAAAAGAAAACAAGACAATAGGGCAATGTAGGAGATGGAGCTGGAGAAGTTCTTTTTCATTATAATGTAGGTCAAAGGTAAAACTTCAGAACTAATTGACATTTATACATGACACACTTGTAGTCACATTTGACATGAAAAGGTTATCATTACATGGAGATATATTTACCTCTACCTGCTCTTGTATACCAGTGATTCAGCTGTTGCGTAGCATCTGCCATGATATGTACACAGTCTGAATAAGATGCCTCATTGTGAAGAGATACAGGTAATATATGGATTTTTGAAACTTTTGCCATATCAGCTTGAAATTGGTGTGGAATGTGATCAGGAAGAACACTTTTGATCCATGAGAAACCTTTCAGACTGCTTAGTATTCTCCCTAAAATGATTTTAAGACTGTTTCTGTATTGAGTTTTGTCCTCCTCACTAGGAAGGAAAGCTTCCGGTGGTATCTTCTCAACAATTGGCTTCTTCTGTGAATAATCTTTAGTGGATACTCTGTCTAAAGTGAAGTCTGTGGCAAAGAAGTGATAGTCCTTGTTTTGGGAGTCCATACGCATGTCATTCGTTGTCACTCGGATATCTAAATTATCACCATTAAATTTCCCATCTTTACCTTCACAAACATCTTTAATGATGCGGTCCTCTGCTTCCTCGCCAAATCCAGTGATGATGTCCCTCTTTGAACTTTCAGTTAAAGTTAGATGAATATCGTTAAGCTTGGTCAGGAGCTAAAAACAGAAAGTTTACATACACATTCAGTATAGCTGTTTTTGTATACATGTATTATGTCATGCTCAAAATCTGTATATCACATATATATATATACATTTTTGTATACCGTATATAGAAATTTTTGTATATACAAATAAACTTCTGCAGATGAACAAATGAACCTTTGGCCTGAGAAACATACATGTAAATGTTAATTTGTAAGTACTCTCTGAGTACTGATATGTAATTGATTTGCACAATTCACTTCATTAATATTAAAGACTTTCATAATAAAAATTGTTTTCAATTTCTCTCCCTCCCAATAAGAATATCCTTTCTGGAAGTAATGACATCACAACACTTAAACTGTGAAACTTTAACAGAACAAAACAAGAGTCTTTTGGGCCCTAATTGCTCACCTGCTACCTGGTGATCCTTTTCAGACATTAACATAGAATAAATGTATCAGAAACCATATAGATCTCGGTCTCAGGGCCTCATGGTAACATGCAATCTTTTGGCCAATTTAACTCTTTCAAACTTAAATCATGGTCAAGGTCATTCATTTGAACAAACTTCCTAGTACTTCACTAAAGCAAACTACAAACAAAATATCAGGTCTCTGCAACTTTTGGTTATTTAGAAGTTATGGAAATATTTTAGTCTAATTGACCAAGCGACCTCGAATAAAGGTCAAAGTAATTCATTTGAACAAACGTGGGAGCCCTACATCCTAGCATGCGACCAATATTAGGTATATATGTACCTATTTCTTGTTGAGAAGAAGACATTTAAATAAATAATAAAAATGTTGATGCTGACTGGACGACGGACACGACACAGCATAAGCTCGCTTAACCCTATAAGCAAGTGAACTAAAAACAAACTGAACATAACCAAAGGAAACTCTAACATTGTTCTCCACAATAGATGCACTGAAATTATCATTGTCTTTTTTTAAATGATTGCCATGTGTATATATAAAGCTGCATGAAAACATTCCTTCATCATATATAGTAGAAAATACATAACACGGTTGGAAATTATATGCAGTGTACATGTACTAATATGAATATGATGGTCCAATTTCTTTAAAGAGCATTGGGAGAACAATGTTTCAATTTACAGTAACTGAAAATGGTCTTACAGTGATTTTATTTTTATTTCAAAAAAAGTTCTTAATTTTCTGACCAAGTCTTGAATACTCAGAGGTTTGTTCCAAATGTGTATCATTCCCTGGAAATATAGTAGGTTTTTTGTGGTGTTATTTTTTAAAATTTTTTTTTTCAAAGTCATGTAGGAGATTACAGGTCTTATTGCTTTGCTTTATATAATCAACTTTAAAATCACTGTTTAAAGATACTACTAGCTACTTAACAGATCTAGAGAACTCTTGAGAAATGTGTGCATTATCATTTGTCAAAACTGATATATACCTATATAATTAATACCGAGTTCAGTGAGCTAACACAGGGGCCTGGCATAATGTTGTTCACAACACATCATACCATACATGAATGTATACTACATGTAACCTGGGTATATATTATATATTCAGGTCATAATACCGCTCGGCTAGAGAGATCTTCTCTTTAGCTCGCTCGGTTGAGCGTCAGACTAGTAAGCCAGAAGTCCTGGGTTCGATCCCTAGCGGAGGCAGCGATTCAAAATTTAATTAATCATGCACTCCAGTTGTTTCATTGGCGCCCATGTAGGGACTTCTGGCTTATTAGTCTTACGCTCAACCGATCGAGCTAAAGAGAAGATCTCTCTAGCCGAGCGGTATATTGCGGCTAGTATTTACCAGGGTTACATACATGTATATGGAATTTTGCAAAGCACTATGGGTTAACTTTCTATTTCAACCATTCATTACATAAACTATTTTGAAATGAAAATGGTATCTTTCTGTATAGCAACATTAAAGGAAGTGTATCTTTTCTACCATAACTACATGTATAAGAAAGCAACAATTTGTTTAATACTAATATTTTTCCAATTGGTATACATTGGTCTCTAGAAGTTCTCTTTATCATGTCAGTGTTTTTGCTAGAAAACAGAAACATTGAAATCAATTTGAAAAAACATAGCATGCAATATACTTTGTTAGAAGCATGGTGCCTCATAGCCAGGCAAGTGTAAATTCTCTGTATTGCAGAGTTTTGATTATATCTGAAATGAATGTTAATGTAAACATGTACATATTGTTTTAAATGTGAATTTCAATCCGAGTTTGTTTATAATCATAGCATCCTCAAACTTTAAAACCATATTCATATAGAAATAAAATTTTACATTATTTAAATGTTTATTAAGTCAATTGATGACAAATCATATTAATATGCGTATTAAAAGGACTAACCTGCTGTGCATTACCATTCCATATATTGTAGCAATAGTAGCTTTCTTTGAAGATGCTTTCACCTTTTCCCCCATGGCAGCATTCAAAATGTTTAAGAATTTGGGACATTCTTTGCTCATTTCTAGAATCGCAAGGTCAAATACATTCTCGTTTGCTAGAAATCTTGCAGACTTGTTGTAAACAACACTCTTCTTGGGTCCAGCCAGCTTCTTCAGTTCACTGTCAATTTCATGTATTTTGTCACAGGTAGTGAGAATGTCATCAGCACTAGTGGTAGATTCCGAGAAGCTGTATGAATGAAATATGGACTTTTCCTGGGGTTTTGAATATCCGTGATCACTCATACTTGTTTTACCTCCGGATATGTCTGTGTCGTGACTCGACATACTTGAGAAGTCAATAGTTCTTTTACTCTTCTTTGGCTTTAGTTTATCTGATATTTTCAACGCTTGTAATTTTTTTTCTGAATCCTCTAGCATTGATTTTAACACAGAGGGGGGAGTTTTTGCACATCGTTTCATCCTGTCTGAATCAGTTACATCACATAATCGTCCCCTAATACTTTCCATGTTAGTCGAACAAATATCCAACACCCCCTCCCATTTACACAAAAAATTCAGACACGGATCACACACATGTATGCATTTTGCCTCGTCGCAAGAAATGTCTATCCTTAAAAACTTCTGTAAACGTTCAATGGTGTTTTCTGACTTACATTTTTGATTAAGCAAGTAATAAAGACGTTTTGATGTACTTGTACACATCAAACAAAACGGTACCGTCTTCTTTGGTGTGCTTACCATGGGCGCAGCCATGTTGGAACATGACGTACACACCATGTGACCCTCTATACATGCATTCGAGGGAGTAGATTTCCGAGTGTTGCCGGAAATTTCCCCGAGATGTTGCGATTGGGTCAAATCTTGTTATAGCCATCATATTATCATGGCGGTTGTTCAGTATTAATTTATTTACCAGTAAAAAGGTAGACGTCGGGGTCAAATATTGTTATAACAATCATATTATCATGGAGGTTGTTCAGTATTAATTTATTTACCAGTAAAAAGGTAGACGTCAGGGTCAAACATTGTTATAGCCATCATATTATCATGGAGGTTGTCAACATTTACCAGTAAAAAGGTAGACGTCGGGGTCAAATCTTGTTATAGCAGTCATATTATCATGGCGGTTGTTCAATATTTTATCAATTAAACAATATCATACCCTACATAAAAACATAAAAGCATCAAACATTTTATACTCTCGTATGATTTTTTTTTTCGGGGGGAGGGCTTACTGATTTACCCTGATTCCGTCCATTTGTTTACCACATTAGAGTTTGAAAAAAGTTTTTTTAGGACTACTGTTGAAAGAAAAATGCTACAATACTGTTTCTAAAAAGCCAAAGTACCAAAAATAAAGATGAGTGTGTAGTCCTTCTTGTTGTACCAACTTATTTTCAGCTAATTAGGAATCAATTTGAGTTGTATTGATCTGAATTTTACAGAGAGCCAATGTCATCCGTCAGAATCAGGCACTTCCACATTTAAACAGCCTGATAGTAGGTCCAATGTCGCCTATCACCTGTGGTCACTAGGGGGATTCCAGGTAGTGGTCCGATGTGGTTACCATGGCACCATTCGGGACAATGTCCAGAAGGTCAGTGTATATAATGGGAGTGTGTGATAAGGTCAGACTAGTTCTTAGGATTTAAACTGCACCTTATACAATACTGTTCTGAAATGATCATAGCTGTTGATAGAACAACATAAAACTAAACCAGATCCAAGACTTTATACAATACTTGAATATAATGTTTGGACTATTTTTTACCTGTCAACTGAGATAATTTTTCATTGGTGAATCAGGTAAATCGGGTGAAGTAGTATGTTATCATCCCCTGCCAGAATATAGTAATATATTTACGTATCCAATATTCTGTTTTCCACACAGACTTCAATTCATGGTCAGTTGATTGCATTGCTGGTGTTCAAGTATAAATTTGTATTTCTACACTTACACAGTTGTCAAAAGTACATTTATGTACCAAGATGGAATACCAGTCATCAGAGGGCCTGGAACAGACCACACCCAGTGAAGCCTGTAGATCCTGGATCTCGGGGTATATCCGGCCTCACTGTAAACTGCTCAGAGGTGAGCATCGACCGTTATCCATCATAATTATCTCCCCTTGCTTTCACTCATCAAAACCACATGATCAGTTTGCCCGATATGAAATCACATACTCTATACATAACTGAATAACTCATGTCTCCTGAGAGCTTCAGATATGCAAAATTCTGCTGAATATTTTTTTTGTCTTTATCCACAAGAACATAAAATCACTTTGAATCAATTAGAGCTGTAAATGATTTTGATCATGTTGTCTATGGCCCAACATGACCTTAAGTTACTTCAGTCTTAAAAAACTAAATCTTTCCAGCTCGTATACTTCAGTCTTAAAAAACTAAATCTTTCCAGCTCGTATACTTCAGTCTTAAAAAACTAAATCTTTCCAGCTCGTATTGATCCACTCAAGTCGGAGCTCATTGCACTGGAGGAAATCAGCTTAAGTCAACTGATAGGCTCACAGAAAACATTCAGGTAAGTACCAATTGAGCTGATAGGCTCACAGAAAACATTCAGGTAGGTACCAATTGAGCTGATAGGCTCACAGAAAACATTCTGGTAAGTACCAATTGAGCTGATAGGCTCACAGAAAACATTCTGGTAGGTACCAATTGAGCTGATAGGCTCACAGAAAACATTCAGGTAGGTACCAATTGAGCTGATAGGCTCACAGAAAACATTCTGGTAGGTACCAATTGAGCTGATAGGCTCACAGAAAACATTCAGGTAGGTACCAATTGAGCTGATAGGCTCACAGAAAACATTCAGATATGTAAAAATTGAGCTCATAGGCTCACAGAAAACATTCATGTAGGTAAAAATTGAGCTCATAGGCTCACAGAAAACATTCAGGTAGGTACCAATTGAGCTCATAGGCTCACAGAAAACATTCTGGTAGGTACCAATTGAGCTGATAGGCTCACAGAAAACATTCAGATATGTAAAAATTGAGCTCATAGGCTCACAGAAAACATTCATGTAGGTAAAAATTGAGCTCATAGGCTCACAGAAAACATTCAGATATATTACAATTGAGCTAATAGGCTCACAGAAAACATTCAGATATATTACAATTGAGCTAATAGGCTCACAGAAAACATTCAAACAAGACAAATGATTGACCTACAGAAGACAGGTATTTAACCAATACAGATTTTATATCCTTGCTATTTGACCTGTAAGACAATGTAAGGTATTGTCACGTAACTATATTTATCATCCACCTGTCAGCTATCCAACAACATGACAATACCAGGGTATCTTGAGGAAGAATTTAATATAATGGACCAGATTTGGTACAAATTAAAGAGATAGTTCAGAAACAATCCACATAATTACTGTTTATGGCCTACAAATAGCATATTCAAAAGCTGGCAGCAGATTTTCATGAATTTCCATCCTCAGTGAATTTAGGAAATGTAGTTTACAATTAAAAAATCAATGCTATCTTTATATTTTATTCTAATACTGCCCTTGCTGCTTCAAGGACTTTTAACATAGTAATAACAACATCAAAATCTAAGATGAAAAAATCAAAAGGTAGAGAAAACTGGACCCAAAACTAACAGCTTACTGAGGAAGAAGTCATTATTAACGGGTTAAATGTCTGGTATTACGTCCTTTTGACCTGTCAGTGGAATGAATGATTGAATGTTTTTTTCTTTCCAGGCCTGGGGATGTCTTCCTGATGCTTCAAAATATATTCCACAAGCTCCATCTGTAAGTGTCTAATGCTGGCAGATTTTATGACATATTGTATGTTCATGGTAAATTTTTCTTATTCAGGGGTGGGGGGGGGGTTGGAGACACAATGTCCCTATAAGTTGAGTTTGGTGCTGATCCTGATAAAACTGCCGTGGATCCTAAAAAATACCAGAGGTCTCACATAAAAATCCAGGTAATGAGTAAGGAGGAGTGATCCCAACACAGAGTTTCTTGATTAACTGTGAGTGAATTTATTACCATAACATGATGCTGTGCCGTTCTAAGCAGTCTTGGGTTTCAGTGATTTCTGTAAGAGCTGTCGCCCTTTCTTCACTACAGCATTTTAAAATTGTCCGCTCATTTTTCAGCTTGACACTTTGTAGGCTTTATTGTCATGACCTGTCATTGTATTTTCTGAAGCAGAATTTTGATATGACTATCTGGGTATTATAACATTTATGTATCTAGATACAAATATTTATCACATTGGCATTGGAGAGGTGCACCGGGATATTATTTATTTGTTTTGTACATAATGTGGGAATTATCAAACATATCATATCATGTATGAACGCTCCATGCATATCAGTTTCTGGGTAACGAAATAGTAATAATGAATTGTCTTAATTACACATTTAGATAAATCACATTAATGTCATGTTCTATCTCGTCAATTGGGCGTGTCATCAATATCATAAGGCATGTGTCATAACACTAACTGTGACATCATCAATAGGTGTGACGTCACAGGATTGTCATTGTAGTAAAAAAAATTACTGTTCACATAAACATTAGCCTGTCTTATAGGAGAAAAAACTTCAAAGCAATATTGATGTTTTATTCTTGATAAATTCCATATTACATTCACATCCATGCAAGATCCTTTAATTCTGCCACACCTAGTATCTACAAAGTGATGTGATATAGGTCTCTCACATGAGTCACTTTATATTGCATTTTATTTAGAAGAAATCATTAAACATACATACATTAATTTGAATTTCAGACAGCCTCCTGGCCAGTATCTTCTCCATCATAGTGCTGGAGATAGAAACTGTAACATCAAGAAAAGTACAGACAAGAAAAAACGGTACGTGTAAAAGTATAGATAAGGAAAAAAACGGTACGTGGAAAAGTATAGATAAAGAAAAACGATACGTGTAAAAGTATAGATAAGGAAAAAAACGGTTCTTTGAAAAGTATAGATAAAGAAAAACGATACGTGTAAAAGTATAGATAAGGAAAAAAACGATACGTGTAAAAGTATAGATAAGGAAAAAACGGTTCTTTGAAAAGTATAGACAAGAAAAACAGTACGGGGAAAAGTATCAATAAGGAAAAACGGTACATGGAAAAGTATAGATAAGAAAAAAATGGTATGTGTAAAATATTTTACATCAGTGAATTTGTTGTCTTGGTGACCCCTTATGACTATGATTAGCGCTTGTCTCCCTTGGGGATAAGCCCCTTCAGTGAATATTACCACAAAGTTTCATCTGTAGAGTGTATATAAAAAGTTCTCGTTCACAAATATGTTCACAACCATCACCTCTTGTTTGTAGGGGATCGTATGACCTCCATTTTCAACACTTTGGGTTCATGGCATCAAACACGTCCAACAAAGAGGT
>NW_022983022.1:0-26055 GCF_902652985.1 Pecten maximus
TTGTAACTTTACGGTCATAAAATGTAATATCCATTGCAATTTACAAACACATTTTTTTCGCCAAAAAAAGTATATTTTATATATTCAAGGTTTGAGATCGAAATAGGCAATGTTGCGCTAAATCGCTTTGTTTTTGAAAGATCTTTAACTGTAGTCAGCATCTACTGCTTATTGGAACTGCGCCAAGAAATTCAACCCAAGGAATCAATATTGATGTGGGATGTGTACGTATGATGTGTTGATACCACCGAGGCCAGTTAGACGGGGCGCTATATACGTTGTTTGTATCAATATGTCTTAGCACATAACGTTGACCTCCATCAACAAAATTACGTTTGTATACGGTAGGCAAGTTTATAACATATGTTTTTGTTGGGGTGTTTGACAAGGGTTATATGAGGTGCTATTTATAACTGAAATATTTTTAAAAAAGACAGAGCAAAACAGAAATGGTATAAAATACGCAGTAAGGACAAAGATAATATTTCAAACACATGGACCAGTACAAAGGACATTTAAAAGTACATTTCTGTCTCCTGATTTAATCAAATGCCGTGATAGCCTGAAGCTTGATTGTCGTGTAAAATATTCCTGTGATGACGATGTTTTAAGAGGATTTTGTCATTCAGTGGTCCTTGTAAAAGTGTTTGTGTTGCCTTACCCAAGTAAGGGTTATGTATCTGGGCAAAGAAAGGAACAGATGTAGGTCCTTGATGTTAAAATCAACTTGTCTCTTCAATATTTATTTAAAAGAAAATATGGAAGAAAATATTCAATTCTTATTTTCTCTTATTTGTCGCTCATTACATTGAACATGGATTTCTTACATCTTGAGTTTTCCATTCTCCCCATAATGACATTGGGGAGGCCATCTTCGATCTTACAGGAAGAGAGGTCTTATGAGGAAGGCTTATGTTTTTTTTTTTTTTTTACTTTGGCCAATTAAGCACATAACAGATTACCTAAAATGGCAGTTCCTACACCTGCTTAGCGCTTTGCATGTTTTATGGTTGTGATGATTGGTTCGCCTATTGTCAATATATTGTAACCAGGTTGAATGTCTTGCTGGGTGACTTCGGCAGTATGTTTCAGTGCGGTAGCATTATAAAGTCGCCATGCACGATATCGCAAGGAGACAAAAAGGAGTATCCCATAACACAATCAAGCCGGTGTTCGTATTGTGTTAATGGAAATTACGTACTCAAGCATTCATATCATCAATCCCGGTAGATCCGACACTGAAGAAAGAATATAAATGTTGCTACACACTGAATCAGTGTGGTCACATCTTTCGTAACTTTCCATAGGAAAGCATTAAGTATTTCACGAATTGCTTTAAGGATTGTACAAAAGACGCCTATCAAAGCAAATTGATAGGTAGGTACAGTGATCCAAATGAATCACCTGCATCATACAGCTATTTCATCCTTCTAATACTCGTCAGTGATGTTGGGAACATCATACAGCTGTTTCGTTCTTCTAGGTCTGGTTAGTGATGTTAGGGACATCATACAATTATTTAGTCCTTCTAGTACTCGTCAGTGATGTTAGGGACATCATACAGCTATTTCGTTCTTCTAGGACTGGTTGTGTGGACATCATACTATTATTTTGTCCTTCTAGTACTCGTCAGTGATGTTAGGGACATCATACAGCTATTTCGTTCTTCTAGGACTTGTCAGTGAAAAAATGTCAAAACCTGGACGGGAGGTTTAATAGACCCATTATTCAAAAAATTTAATAATTTTCGATATTGGTTAACTTGCTGGACATTGAGTACATGATGACGATTCTGAACCATGACACTATTAAAATGAATTAAAGGATGACAAGCAACCAAAATCCTTAAATTCAATGTGCTTCCACGTAGAAGAAAAGGTTGGGACATTTCCTTAAGTCAGGAGCATTAATGAAACCGGCCTGATGCTTGATCTGAGTACATTGCGACACCAAAACAAACCAGGCAAGGGTCAATAAACGAATGACAACTGTACTATAAATAGATTACTAACGCGTGGCGGACGGCAGTGTGTTGACAGTTCCATACACATAACCATTAGGAATAGAGATGAATCGATAATGCAATTTTTCTTCTGCATAGCATCACTTGATAGCAGAAGGGATCCCAACTCCCTTAGCGACTTAGTATCTCCGACATACGAACTATACATCAACTGTATTTCACTGACGCATTGGTCACTCTAGGAGAGCTTGGACGGGTTATTATCCTGTAATTATTGACAAAGTAGTAAAAGCCTAAGTTAATCTGATGAACACGGATACAATTTTTCAACACTATATCATTCTGTGTTGTATTTCAAACATTCCCTGATTAGCGTATTAATACAATACTGTGGCAAAGTTTAATATACTGTATGGATTAGCTGGTATTGTTAGCAGGGATTTATTTCCGCATTAAATAAGCGGCCGTTAGATACATTTATAACGTGAAAATAGAAAACAATTATCACAATTAAACGTTTTTACTTGTTAATTGTGATTTTTTTGTAAAGGCCGTGTAAAATTTTACATCAGTGAACTAGACTAGACTGGGACAAACGCGAAATTCAACAACTTTACAATAGCCATAGTAGAGATCTTGGCCCAGTTGTTCAAAAGGTGATAAGCTTAATCACTTGATTAGTGAAATTTCATTTCTCTTTTACTTCAAAATCTGTCTATGTATATTCCTTTAAATAGCCAGGAAGGAAGAGACAGACGAGTGTTATAGTTTCATAAAATTTTGTCAAGTTAGTTTTACTAGAAATGATTTTATCAGGATTTTAAAATTGTTGTTAAACTGTGATTAGCCGAATTACCTTTTGAACAATTGGGCCCGTTTCTTTTAAGTGATAATTCCATTGCAGTTGAAAGGAGACGTAAAAATAATCGGTATATGAGATTCACAGTGATTGTTAATGTCCACGGGTTCCCTGCATCTGAGAGAGAATTTCATTTTTATTCCAACAAATATTTCTGTGGATTGGGCAACTTTCTTTGATTAATGCT
Organism: Pecten maximus; assembly: GCF_902652985.1. Lineage (NCBI taxonomy): Eukaryota > Metazoa > Mollusca > Bivalvia > Pectinida > Pectinidae > Pecten > Pecten maximus. The sequence goes on from NW_022983022.1 coordinate 3,010, forward strand.
AACAACCACATATTGTTCACCTTTCCGAAAAGTACATGTGCTTATGCAATGGCGCAACCTCCGTAAGCTTTTCCTAAATATCTCGTAACAAAAGACTAAGTGGATTTTGAACAATCTGAAGCATCTTAGATGAAGATAAACCATTTTTGTATAAACAGTGGGTCTGGCCCATGGGGCCTGAGGATGGAGCTCAATAGGAAGAATTTAGCATTTTTGAAAAATCCTTCTTATACAGGAATGAAAGGATTTGGTATGAAGCATCCTTTCGTAAAGAGGAACCTACTTTGTTTAAACGGGGGTTGAGTGGTGGACCCTAATTAGGGAAATATAATTAAATCTTTAAAATACTTTCCCTTATGTATGAACGAAATGACTTGGTCAAATTTTTGGTAAATGGGAATCAATTTTGCATAAGCATTGGATCTGACACTTTAGGGGCCTGAATGAAATAACGTCTCTCACACAGAGGATGCCATTCCTAAAGGACCTCAGCTGTTGATTTGACCGTGACAGTAGCTTGGCACCCAATGTGAGTGGGATGTAAAGCTACCTGCCCAGGTAGGACAATTCAGTGTGAACTATAAATCAGGACCTATCAAATGCTATGGTCATTAACGGACAACCTTCCCTGTGAGCGGGCTGCATGCGGGTGGTGATTGTTTAAAAGAGAGGCTGTGGTATCTCGTGTTTTTTCTAATTGTGATATCTCGGAATTGATGCCGACATAGTCCTACCTCACAGAAGTACATTGTATTCTGCTGACGGCACCCAGCAGGACACCTTACCCACTCACATTATACTGACAACGGGTGAACGAGTCGTCACATACGCAGAAGGACACCTTACCCGATCACATTATACTGACAACGGGTGAACGAGTCGTCACATACCCAGAATGCTGTGCGTTGACAGGAATACTAGTACAATGAGATGAAGTGAAGTGCCCTATTTCGTCACCTTTCGGTCGTTGTCATAAGACAATTGTCGTCTGCAGCATCTACACTACTATCACTTGTATGAAGAAAGATGCACGATAATTATATTAATTATATGACCTTCGTCCTATAAACATCTCCTAAATTTCTTCTTCTTTCATTATAATTCGGAAATGTTTGTAAGTTGCAAACAAGAACATAACACACACTCCAAAAACACATTAAAAAGACCAAAATATATCTTATACTTCATCTTCAGCAAGTGATAGAGTGTTTTTATTGATCGTGCGTACGTACACTTATTACCATGGTGACGTCACATTCAAACTTTTCTTAGACAGATGATTATACATGGATCTTTTTAATTGAGCGTTATTTGATTTATCTGTCACCCAGATTGCATTGACATTGACAATCATTACAATCTAACAAGTCGTCAATTGTTAAATATTGTCTCAATAACTATACTTGTATGACATTTTTTAATTATCTCTCATATTATTCTTAGTGGATTTGGATATATGTATTATATGTTGTAACAATTGCATATGTGATCAATAAAAATAAATATGAGAAAAAAAGAAAAGAAATTTGTCCGGCCATAATTTCAATTCAAAATCGATAGGGCACACTATGAACAAAAATATAGATTTGTGGAAAAAAATTGCATGGTGACCATTCAAAAAGTACAATGAGAACAAAACCATGGGCTCTGGAAGGGCAAGCGTCTTCTGCTACATTAACGACACGCGCCAAACAATTCTAGGTCAAATACAGTTACGTCGTCATTTTAAAATGAGAATTAGGTAGCTGACAACGTAACCTCTAGACATATGAACAATCATAAAACATGTCCACCTTTATATCACATAATGAAATAGTATCATTTCTGAAATAAGATCATGATATCGACCTGTTTCATGGTAACATCAACCTGTATCTTCTGTGAATATAAACAAAATAATCAACAATACTCGGTATACAGCATGTTAACCTTAAACTTTTGTTTTCCAAAATAACAATACTTTTAAAGAAATGTTTTGCAAGGAATGTTAAAGTTATCTAGAAATGGGAAATTAAAATCAACGTGCTTATCATACAGCTTGTTGTAAGGTAGCTGGTTACATTATAAGTAAAGATCAAAGTAAGCTACTGGTGTTGGAGAGTTTGTAATGTCCTTGATATCACGTTCTACAGGATACATCCGATCGACATGGTGTTAGACAATGCGTCACACATGTCAGTGTGTATGTATTTGGACATTGCCCTTACCAAACTTTATTTGGTAAGGTGTACAAAACAGTTCTGTAACAAATGACCTTGTGCTGTCCCATAAACAATGTACAGCCAGTTTACCTCGTACAACATCCTTTATTTCCAACTAGTTTGTTTTACATATAGTTGTAGTGTTTTGGTGTTGAAAGGTGTTGAAAAATGTTGAAAAATGGTAAAAGTCTGTAATAAACAGAAACAAAGAAACGTAAGAATACGCGTAAAAAATTGAATTTACATGTATAGCAATTTTAGCATTGTCAGTTATATGGTAACTATGAGCTTCCATACATTGAAAATTTTGACAAACTGACGATTCCTTCGACCACGAAAATTCCATAAATCTTAATAACTGTCGTAGTTTCAATGTTCAACAATGATTGGCATCAATAAATCTTCAATTCAAATAGCAGCATTGTTATTAAAAGTTCACAACTGAGAGTCATAGCTCCGTCTGCACATCGTATAGTGACACCACGTGGTACGAGCGCAGAGGTTTCACAACTGTTGAAATAATCGTACTTTGTAAGAAATAACAGTCATAAATGAACAAAAACCACTTATATTACTTATATAAGTTCTGATAACTGAAAGTACTTACACCGTGGTGGCTGCAAGTTACATACAACATCTTTTTCTTTACACGAAGTATGCATCAACCGTAGTAAACAACATTGTCAATATTGAGAGTTCTTCAAAGGGAGATAATCGCGAGACTACTACGGAAGCCGCGGCGGCACACTCCTCGCCTGATGTCACTAGACAACACTACCGAGTACCACATAATACATTTTCTATGTCACATTCAGCCTTTGTTGTCTCCAAGAAGTAAGATCAGTTCGTTGATCGGTCGTACATATAACACAGGCTTTCCTTGTCCGGAAGTAATCTTGACCTCTGCCGTTCGAACTAAACCGTCATTGCTTGGGAAGACCCTTGCGACATAACCCAATGGCCAGTTGTTCCTTGATACCTCCTTGTCCCTAAGTAGCACAATATCCCCTATCGCGATATTCTTGCGCTTGTCATTCCATTTCCGTCGAGGTTGTAGAGTATGGAGGTATTGGGCTCTCCAGCGCTTCCAAAATGTGTCGGCTAGAACCTTCACTCTTTTCCACTGCGCCTTGTGCAAACTAGAATTATCAAGAGGCACAAATGGTTCGATGATGGAGTCTGGTTTCTGTGTCAGAAGTGCAGCCGGACTGATTGGAAATGGATCCTCCGGATCTGAAGACACGGGTACTAGTGGCCTGGCGTTAACGATCGCGCAAACCTCAGCTAGGAAGGTAACGAGTACTTCGTGAGTCAAATTAGTGTCCATCACTGTTGTCAGCATTGACTCAAGAACGCGACGTGAGACACCTATCATCCTTTCCCAAGCCCCGCCCATATGTGATGCGTGCGGTGGGTTGAAAAGCCAGGTAGTTCCGCGGTCGTATAGGAATGTCTTCACTGCTTCTTCCTCAACCTTAAAGGCGTTAATCTGCAGATCATCCACCGCGCCAATGAAATTAGTGCCACGATCTGATCGGATCTGTTTTACATGGCCCCTCACAGCGGTAAACCTTCTGAAGGCATTAATAAAAGACGACGAACTCAATTCTTCTACCACCTCTATGTGGATAGCCCTGGTGGTGAGGCATGTGAACATAATTGCCCAGCGTTTTGCTTGGGCTGAACCACCACGAGTACGCCTGCTAACAATCTGCCAAGGACCGAATGTGTCCACACCGACGTTGGTGAATGGTGGGCCAGGTTGAAGTCGGTCGGAAGGTATGTCTGCCATCAATTGGTGCTCCAATTTCCCTCGAAGTTTACGACATTTCACGCACGCATGCAAGACCGTTGATACCAAGCGCTTACAGCCCGTTATCCAATATCCGGCTGTCCTCACGGCTCCTTCTGTGAAATTTCGCCCTTGGTGTTTAACCTGTTCATGAAATAGTCTCACGAGAAGTAATGCGACATGATGCTTCCCAGGGATGATGATTGGATTCATTTCATTCTGTTGAACATGGCTTTGATTTAGGCGTCCGCCTACTCGTAGAATTCCATCCTGATCCAAAAATGCGTTCAGTGACAGAATCGAACTTCCGTTTGGAAGAAGTTGATCGCGTTCGAGACTGTCTAGTTCTTCCGGATATGCCTCTTTTTGCACCTCCTTAACCACGAATTGTTCAGCCTTGTGGTAAGCAGCAACACTTCTGTCCTTACTGCAAATATGCCAACCCCTACACTCGGACTTGCTGACAATGGACTGTGCAACATGCGTCAGTGTCATAATAGCCCTGATAAGGGTCCTCCAAGTAGAAAATCTTGCGAAGCGATGAGAACCAAGTGGTGACTGTTTGACGTCTGTCTTTAGACTTTGAACCTGGGGCCTTACCTCTTTGTCATCTTCTGGTTCATGCAGATCAAACACATGCTCTGATGTCATATCATTAATCGTAGTAAGACGAGTAGGTCCATTGAGCCACATGCTGTCTTGAATAGCCTGGGCGGGTACTGATCTTGTCCCTTCATCTGCTGGATTTCTATCTGTTTGCACATACGACCATTGATCTGCGTCCGTCACGTGTATAATGCGTTCTACCCTATTGGCTACATATGTATAAAACCTCCTTGTTTTGTTGTATATGTAACCAAGTACAACTTTGCTATCGGTGTGGAATCGAAATTTCTCAAGAGGGATATGTAAGTGGTCAGATACTGTCTCTGCTATGTCCACGGCCAATACTGCAGCACACAATTCCAGTCTCGGTATCGTATGGCCATGGAGGGGGGCTACCTTAGCCTTGCCAAGAATGAATCCAATATCTTGTTTTCCGTTTCCATCCTTTGTATGTAGATAACTTACTGCAGCGATAGCTTTCTCGGAGGCATCAGAGAAGACATGGACGGTACTGTCAATAGATAGTTTGAATGAAAACTGTGCGTAGGTCCGAGGTATACGAACATGTTGTAGGTGTTCAAGAGAGTCTCTCCAGAGTTCCCATTGTATGCGATGTTCTGCGGGGAGAGGTTCATCCCAATCTTTGGTTCCATGAATAAGAGATCTCAAAAAGTGTTTCCCATCGATTACTACTGGAGCCAAAAATCCTAACGGGTCGAAGATCCCGTTGACAGTTGACAGTATGCCCCTGCGCGTGTATGGTTTAGCTTCTGTTGGGACTTGATAAAGAAACGAGTCGGTTTCCAAACTCCAACTGACTCCCAAGCTACACTGAATAGGCAGTGGTTCACATCCTAAATCGAGATCCTTAACACCTTTTGCAAGGTCGTCTGCAGGAAAAGAGTTCATAACTTCATCACTATTAGAGGCAATTTTGTGTAAGCGTAGTTTCCCTCCTTGGTGAAGTGCATGCTGTGTTCTTTTCATAAGGTCAACAGCTTCGTCGACAGTTGGTAATGAGGTAAGCCCGTCATCCACGTAGAAGTCATTAGTGACAAAGTCGGAAACGTCATCATCATTTCCTTCGGCTGACTTTCGAAGTCCTAAGGTGGCAATGGCAGGAGAAGGACTGTTTCCGAAGACGTGGACGCACATGCGATATTCCACCAACTCATTTTCCGGATTGTTGTCCTTGTACCATAAGAACCTTAAGTAGTTCCTGTGGTCTTCCCTTACTTGAAAGCAATAAAACATTTGCTCAATGTCTCCTACTATAGCCACCGACTCCCTTCGGAACCGCATCAGCACTCCAAGCAAGCTATTTGCAAGGTCTGGACCAGACATGAGGACATCGTTCAATGAAACTCCATTGTGCCTTGCCGAGGAGTCAAACACTGCTCTAAGTTGCTCCGGTTTCCGCGGGTGGTATACACCGAAAATTGGTAAATACCAACATTCTTCGCTGTCCTTAAGCGCCGGCGCTAACTCGGCGTGGCCACTACTGAATATCTTTTCCATGAAGTCTACGAAGTGCTGTCGCTTCACGGGGTTCTTTCGGAGACTGGTATCCAGGGTTCTTGCTCGTTTAACAGCTTGTGTTCGGTTGTTAGCCAATCTTGGTCGTGGATCGCGGAATGGCAGTGGAGCTATCCATTTACCATCATTACCTTTCACAAGCTCTTCTTTCATGATGCCGAGAAACCTTCGGTCTTCCTGTGACATACTGACTTTCTCATCCTCCTTTGTACGATGGAACACATGTTTTCCTAATACATCAAGCTCCTTTAAGGACCTGTTCGCATCGTAGATGCACTCAAATTCGTTCGGACAGGGTTTGAAGAGTGATGGTCGGCCATCTGCTAGGAAATTGGTTTTACAAACATTTACTAGTTCTGGAATGCGAGTCCTTCCTAAGCAAGTCTCTCCGATTATGACCCAACCGAGAGGGAGTTTCTGGGCATATGGCGTGTTTGATGGTCCTATTCTCTGGTCCAAAACATGATGAGCTCTAATTACGTCCCTTCCAATAAGCATCAAAATGTGAGCAGTGTTGTCAATAGGAGGAATACACTTGGCAACGTCTCTGAGATGGGCGTAGTTTTCGGCTACCTCAGGAGTAGGTATTTCATCGCGAATTTCAGGGACGCGGTCACATTCTAACAGGATGGGAATGTCAAGACTTATAGACCTGTCTACAGGTTCAACGATAACCTTAGTCGAGTTTCTGCCTGTGGTCTTCGAAACCCCGGACACCGAAGATAACACGTAGTTGTGTTGTTTTCCTTTAATGCCAAGTTGGTCAAATAATTGTGATTTGGCCAGTGACATGTTGCTCTGGTCGTCAATCATAGCATAAAGTCTTATGCGGTCTGTGGGTCGGTCTTGATGGAACGCGTCAACAAGAACAATTTTGGCACATGATTTCCCTTTGAACTTATTGCCACAGATCTGCGTGCAGTTAACTTGGACAGGAGATTTAAATACCAGTGATGCAGGCTCCTCGCCGTACTCTAAGGAGCCTGAATTTGACTGATGCTCAAGATGGAGTGCTGTGCAGTGCCTTTCACTATTACATTCGCTACAAGGTTGTTTCACATCACAGTTGCGACTGATGTGTGACGTCGATTCACAGCACCGGAAGCAGACCTTCTTATCCCGCAACAACTTCTTCCTCTCCTCCATCGACATGGTAAGGAAGGCCCTACATTTGTTTAGAGTGTGGGAACTAACGTTGTGTAGAAAACAAGTCTTTCTGTTTCTGTCACTGTTTTGTATGCTATCAGCGTTGGTTTTCCTGACTGAGATGTTCTTTCTCTCTTGAGGATTCCTTTGTACAGTCTTATCATTCTTGCTTCCATTAGGTTGGTCATATGTGAAACTGGGATTGTTTTTCACTTTACTTAGATCTCTCAAAAAATCAGAGAAGAAACTGAATGGAGGAAATGCGACATGGTGTGTTTTTGTAAACTTTATTGCAGCATTGGTCCATCTCTCTTGTAGGTTATGTGGAAGTTTGGACACAATTGGCGAGACTCCTGTCGATGAGTCGAAGTATCCTAAAAGAGACTTATATTGGCTATCCTCCTTGAGTGATTCAATTTCGGATGCTAAATCTGATAGATCAAACAGTTTCTTGGTGTCTCTTGGTGTAAGCTTAGGAAAGCTCGCTAACCTCTGTCTAAGTGAAGCTTCTATCATCTCTGGTGCCCCAAACCGTTCGTCAAGACGCTCCCATACTCTCAAAAGTCCTCTTTCTGGGAATCCGAAGTTTGAAGCTTTGAGACTTACGACATGTCGTTTAGATTCGGGTCCACACCATTTCTCAAGCAAATCCATCTCATCTCTTGGGGTGACGTTAAGATCTGCCATGATTGACTTAAAGCTTGATTTCCAGGTTTGGTATGACTCTGGTCTGTCATCAAAATTTGTTAACCTTGAGAGAAGAAGATCCTTCTTCAACAGAAAACGGGTGAGGTCCATAGCTATACCTGTGTCCGTATTGGTTGCCGTAGTAAAAACAGGTGCATTTGGATTCATAGGTAAATGCAAGTGTGGGTCTGCTGTCACCGGGAGTTCAGCACTATGATCATGAAATACTGTTTCTTCGACATAGGCTCTTGTTCGTTGCTGCGTGTCAAATTTCGGAATAGCCTTTATCCTATCGTGGTTATGAGTTAGGTTAAACTCCTCCGAGTCCTCAAGGGCTTCCGCTTCCGCTTCCGCAGCAGCGACCTCCTTCTTTTGTGTAAGTAGGTCAAGATCGGCTTCTAGGTCGGCTTTCTCCAGTTTGGCTGCTGCGCTAGCTCGAGCACTTTCCAGTTCAAGCCTTGCCTGTCTCTTCTTTAGGGCCGCCTCTTGTTCAGCATATTGCAGGCGTGCCTTCTGTGCCTCAGCCTTTGCCTTTTTTCTAGCGATGACAGAAATCACACTTGAATTTTTCGAACTAGACCCAGCACTGGATTGTCTCGAAGATAATGCAGGCTCAATTGACTTTTGCTTCTCTGCCCGCTCCATACACGTGCCTAATTCCTTAATAGATTGATCTATGACTAACGTATGACTGTGCCATCTCAAACTCTGGTTATCAAGAAGTTCAAGGCTCTCTTCTGTGTTTTTGCGTTTCAGATAATCGAAGAAACTGGATTGGAGTTTATCAAGGCTACCAGTACATTTCCGTATGTTTCTCTCAAGGTCGATCAGGGAATTGAGATCTAATTTCCTACCTTCACCTTTTACACGCCGAAGATGGGAATCTAATTCTATCCACATATCCTCATAATATTTGTTGTGACTTTGGACTGCATCCTCGTACAGTTCCTTAGCCTTGGGAGTTAACGTCCTTACCCTAGGCTGACTGGTGTGTGTTGCCTCACTGAGCTCCGTTACTTGATGTGTGTTGTCTGTGTGGTCGTCCATGCTGTATGAATTCGTGTAGGCGTAGACCGATGTCTGTGTCCTTGACGTAGACGTTGTCTCGTTGCCTGTTGAAATCGTAGCTGGATCTCAACTTCAGCCGATTAGGTACTTTTACTGTGCTGTCCCATAAACAATGTACAGCCAGTTTACCTCGTACAACATCCTTTATTTCCAACTAGTTTGTTTTACATATAGTTGTAGTGTTTTGGTGTTGAAAGGTGTTGAAAAATGTTGAAAAATGGTAAAAGTCTGTAATAAACAGAAACAAAGAAACGTAAGAATACGCGTAAAAAATTGAATTTACATGTATAGCAATTTTAGCATTGTCAGTTATATGGTAACTATGAGCTTCCATACATTGAAAATTTTGACAAACTGACGATTCCTTCGACCACGAAAATTCCATAAATCTTAATAACTGTCGTAGTTTCAATGTTCAACAATGATTGGCATCAATAAATCTTCAATTCAAATAGCAGCATTGTTATTAAAAGTTCACAACTGAGAGTCATAGCTCCGTCTGCACATCGTATAGTGACACCACGTGGTACGAGCGCAGAGGTTTCACAACTGTTGAAATAATCGTACTTTGTAAGAAATAACAGTCATAAATGAACAAAAACCACTTATATTACTTATATAAGTTCTGATAACTGAAAGTACTTACACCGTGGTGGCTGCAAGTTACATACAACATCTTTTTCTTTACACGAAGTATGCATCAACCGTAGTAAACAACATTGTCAATATTGAGAGTTCTTCAAAGGGAGATAATCGCGAGACTACTACGGAAGCCGCGGCGGCACAGACCTGATAAATTCTTTGGTATCTGAAGATAATATTTTGTTTTTGTTTTTTGTCAGAAATCTCTCTAATACGTCATCTTGAGTTTATATTTGTGTGTCGATAAAACTAAATTAGCACCAGCTATGAATTATGAACTTGTTTTCACAAACCAGTACGTATATAGCAAAGCGATGTTAAAAACATATAGATAACCATGACAAAGGTTACTCCTCGGGACCAGTGAGGTGAACTTTTGCCATTTTCCCCAAAACAGTACAATAAATATGAGTTATTCTACAATAAAAGAGGTTCTGTATAGTAGAAGTGTGGAGACTAATATAAAAACAGTCTGTAACATCTCCTTTCAACTGTAGTGATTTCGACCTGCATCTTCCATTGATGAAGTAGACTCATTAGACTCAGGTAGTTATGTCCTATTTTGATGAAGTAATTTTGATCTTTCATGTGAAGCGGACTGTATACCATTGAAGTAGAGTCTACCGTCTATGGGCGAGGGATCTGGCTCAACTGAAAAGATCGGTTATCATTTTCTTTCGACGAAATTTGCATTCGAAATCAGGATTGCAAAAACAACAACATGATTTTTTTTGTAAAAAAAAATACCAACATTATAATGAAAAATTCCATAAACTAGGGGAAAACATGAACAAATGTATGGATTCGTGTGGGGATTATAATTCCAAATTCAAGGTTTCCGGATCCCTTCCGGTGTTTTTAAACTAGACCGGTAGACATGACTTTTTAGTCTCGACAGAACATTTCAGCGAGATTCCACTAAAGAATTGCCGTGACATTGTCCTAAACACCGTCCTTATTGTAGACAGGACGTTAATAGGCACATCCAACCAAACTTAGCTACACTATCCATAAGATTACAGCGTCAGCGAGCAATATAGCAAACAAAATAGTTCAGGGCGGAATGTGTGGCTTTAAAACAACCGCACATGTCGTCGTGTTAAGGTTTACTTGATGCAAGTCGAAAATTTCGTATAGTATCCTCAATAAATCGTTTGAACCTATGAGTCTAGAATGGTAGAATGGGAGGCAAGAGTCCAATATTTCGCTATTGGTTTGGTACGTACGGCTGTATTGTGAGACGTATCTACCAATATCAAAATAGTCTGGACTCAGTCACGGTGTCTTGATTTTTTGATGTGGTAATTCTATGCGAGGTCACAACATAATATCATAAGAATATCCGTATCAGTGGCCCTTTGGTTGTTTTGTTAGAGTTTCGTTGATGAATGTCAACAACCTTTCCCTGTATTTGTCTATATTTACTTCAAATAACTCAACTCATAAGATACATTATACAAAATTCGGAGAAGCAATTAATGATATATGTTTAACATGGGGTTTACAAAAAGGCGGTATAGACAGGCCACTGTCAGTATCATGTGATATAGGGATCACGTGTCATACATTTCAGTGTGTCGATATTTGGACATTGTGCTTACCATACTTTATTTGGTAAGGTGTACGTAAAACCATTTTGTAAACAGTTCACAAATGACCTGATACATCACCAAAAAGTCATTGATAACCAAAGAATGTATTTTGTTTTTGTTTTTTTGTCAGAAATCTCTCTAATACGTCATCTTGAGTTTATATTTGTGTGTCGATAAAACTATATTAGCACCTGCTATGAATTCCTAGAAGGTTTTCACAAACCAGTACGTATATAGCAAAGCGATGTTAAAAACATATAGATACGCATGGCAAAGGTTACTCCTCGGGACCAGTGAGGTGAACTTTTGCCATTTTCCCCAAAACAGTACAATAAATATGAGTTATTCTACAATAAAAGAGGTTCTGTATAGTAGAAGTGAGGACACTAATATGAAAATAGTCTGTAAAATCTCCTTTCAACTGTAGTGATTTCGACCTGCATCTTCTATTGATGAAGTGACTCATTAGACTCAGGTAATTATGTCCTATTTTGATGAAGGAATTTCGATCTTTAATGAAAATTGGTATGAAGCCTCCTTGGGTGAAGGGAACTGTTACCATTGAAGTAGAAATTTGCATTCGAAATCAGGGTTGCAACAACAACATTAAAAAAAATGAATACCAGCATTATAAAGAAACAATAGTTCCAACACATACAATTCCATAAACTAGGGGAAAACATGAACAAATGGTTTTCGTGTGGGAATTATTATTCCAAATTCAAGGTTTCCGGATCCCTTCCGGTGTTTTTAAACTAGACCGGTAGATATGACTTTTAAGTCTCGACAGAACATTTCAGCAACATTCCACTAAAGAATGGCCGTGACATTGCCATAAACACCGTCCTTATTGTTTAAAACAATCGCACATGTCATCGTGTTAAGGTTTACTTGATGCAAGTCGAAATATGGCGTCTGAACCTATTAGTCTAGAATGGTAGAATGGTAGGCAAGAGTCCAATACTTTCGCTATTGGTATAAGATACATTATACAAAATACGGAGAAGCAATTAATGATATATGTTTAACATGGGGTTTACAAAAAGGCGGTATAGACAGGTCACTGTCAGTATCATGTGATATAGGGCTCACGTGTCATACATTTCAGTGTGTCTATATTTGGACATTGACCTTACCGTACTTTATAAGGTAAGGTGTACGTAAATCCATTTTGCAAACAGTTTATAAATGAACTGATGAAGCACCACAAAGTCTTTATTAAAAGAAAAGAATATACATTTTGTATTTTGTTTTTGTTGTTTTTTTTGTCAGAAAATCTCTAATACGCCATCCTAAGTTGTTTTGATATCGATAATACTGTATTAGCACCTCCTCGAAATTACTCAAAGTTTTCACAAATCTGTACGTATATAGCAAAGCGGTGTTACAAACATATCTAGATAACCATGGTAAGGGTTGTCCCCGAGTATATTTAACTTAAAAATAAATTCTTTGTCAGATTCAAAGTAATTATGCAGACAATCATTCATAATATCGACACACGGTATGTTTGACTTACAAACGTATTGCTTTTTAGAATTATAATTTTACGAAGATGTTATGATTTTACAACCTTTGATTCAAGTTCAATTGCCTGTGGATGTTCATGTTCAGTAATTGTGATTGAACAGATAAATGTCGATACAATATAGACGTACTCTAACCAGTTATAATGCCAATTTAATTGTACTCAGTGAAGCTGTGTTTTCTAATCATATTCTAAGAAATATAAACAAGCTAGTTACGTATAGACCTACCTCCGGAGGAAAATTCTTGTACTCGATATTGATTGTATATCAACATATAAAGATCTCTTGAATAATTACTTAACATATATCTCTCCTGATGAAACTGTATATAGTGTACGGCTTGTTTATGAGTATTTCTGACTAACCATAGCTATGAAACTGTATATAGTCTACGGCTTGTTGAGTATTTCTGACTAACCATAGCTATGAAACTGTTTATAGTCTACGGCTTGTTTATGAGTATTTCTGACTAACCATAGCTATGAAACTGTATATAGTCTACGGCTTGTTTATGAGTATTTCTGACTAACCATAGCTATGAAACTGTATATAGTCTACGGCTTGTTATAGTATTTCTGACTAACCGTAGCTATGAAACTGTTTATAGTCTACGGCTTGTTTATAGTATTTCTGACTAACCATAGCTATGAAACTGTATATAGTCTACGGCTTGTTATAGTATTTCTGACTAACCGTAGCTATGAAACTGTATATAGTGTACGGCTTGTTTATGAGTATTTCTGACTAACCATAGCTATGAAACTGTTTATAGTCTACGGCTTGTTTATGAGTATTTCTGACTAACCATAGCTATGAAACTGTTTATAGTCTACTGTTTGTTTACAGTATTTCTGACTAACCATAGCTATAAAACTGTATATAGCCTACGGCTTGTTTATGAGTATTTCTGACTAACCATAGCTATGAAACTGTTTATAGTCTACGGCTTGTTTATGAGTATTTCTGACTAACCAAAGCTATGAAACTGTATATAGTCTACTGTTTGTTTATAGTATTTCTGACTAACCATAGCTATGAAACTGTTTATAGTCTACGGCTTGTTTATGAGTATTTCTGACTAACCATAGCTATGAAACTGTATATAGTCTACGGCTTGTTTATGAGTATTTCTGACTAACCATAGCTATGAAACTGTATATAGTCTACGGCTTGTTTATGAGTATTTCTGACTAACCATAGCTATGAAACTGTTTATAGTCTACGGCTTGTTTATGAGTATTTCTGACTAACCATAGCTATGAAACTGTTTATAGTCTACGGCTTGTTTATGAGTATTTCTGACAAACCATAGCTATGAAACTGTTTATAGTCTACTGTTTGTTTATGAGTATTTCTGACTAACCATAGCTATGAAACTGTATATAGTCTACGGCTTGTTTATGAGTATTTCTGACAAACCATAGCTATGAAACTGTTTATAGTCTACGGCTTATTTATGAGTATTTCTGACTAACCGTAGCTATGAAACTGTTTATAGTCTACTGTTTGTTTATAGTATTTCTGACTAACCATAGCTATGAAACTGTATATAGTCTACGGCTTGTTTATGAGTATTTCTGACTAACCATAGCTATGAAACTGTATATAGTCTACGGCTTGTTTATAGTATTTCTGACTAACCATAGCTATGAAACTGTTTATAGTCTACGGCTTGTTTATGAGTATTTCTGACTAACCATAGCTATGAAACTGTATATAGTCTACGGCTTGTTTATGAGTATTTCTGACTAACCATAGCTATGAAACTGTATATAGTGTACGGCTTGTTTATGAGTATTTCTGACTAACCATAGCTATGAAACTGTTTATAGTCTACTGTTTGTTTATAGTATTTCTGACTAACCATAGCTATGAAACTGTTTATAGTCTACGGCTTGTTTATGAGTATTTCTGACTAACCATAGCTATGAAACTGTATATAGTCTACGGCTTGTTTATAGTATTTCTGACTAACCATAGCTATGAAACTGTATATAGTCTACGGCTTGTTTATGAGTATTTCTGACTAACCATAGCTATAAAACTGTATATAGTCTACTGTTTGTTTACAGTATTTCTGACTAACCATAGCTATGAAACTGTTTATAGTCTACGGCTTGTTTATGAGTATTTCTGACTAACCATAGCTATGAAACTGTATATAGTCTACGGCTTGTTTATGAGTATTTCTGACTAACCATAGCTATGAAACTGTATATAGTCTACGGCTTGTTTATAGTATTTCTGACTAACCATAGCTATGAAACTGTTTATAGTCTACTGTTTGTTTATAGTATTTCTGACTAACCATAGCTATGAAACTGTTTATAGTCTACGGCTTGTTTATGAGTATTTCTGACTAACCATAGCTATAAAACTGTTTATAGTCTACTGTTTGTTTACAGTATTTCTGACTAACCATAGCTATGAAACTGTTTATAGTCTACTGTTTGTTTACAGTATTTCTGACTAACCATAGCTATGAAACTGTTTATAGTCTACTGTTTGTTTATAGTATTTCTGACTAACCATAGCTATGAAACTGTTTATAGTCTACGGCTTGTTTATGAGTATTTCTGACTAACCATAGCTATAAAACTGTTTATAGTCTACGGCTTGTTTATAGTATTTCTGACTAACCATAGCTATGAAACTGTTTATAGTCTACTGTTTGTTTACAGTATTTCTGACTAACCATAGCTATGAAACTGTTTATAGTCTACTGTTTGTTTACAGTATTTCTGACTAACCATAGCTATGAAACTGTTTATAGTCTACGGCTTGTTTATGAGTATTTCTGACTAACCATAGCTATGAAACTGTATATAGTCTACGGCTTGTTTATGAGTATTTCTGCCTAACCATAGCTATAAAACTGTATATAGTCTACGGCTTGTTTATGAGTATTTCTGACTAACCATAGTTATGAAACTGTATATAGTCTACGGCTTGTTTATGAGTATTTCTGACTAACCATAGCTATAAAACTGTATATAGCCTACGGCTTGTTTATGAGTATTTCTGACTAACCATAGCTATGAAACTGTATATAGTCTACTGTTTGTTTATGAGTATTTCTGACTAACCATAGCTATGAAACTGTATATAGTGTACGGCTTGTTAATGGGTATTTCTGACTAACCATAGCTATGAAACTGTTTATAGTCTACTGTTTGTTTACAGTATTTCTGACTAACCATAGCTATGAAACTGTATATAGTCTACGGCTTGTTTATGAGTATTTCTGACTAACCACAGCTATGAAACTGTATATAGTCGACGGCTTGTTTATAGTATTTCTGACTAACCATAGCTATGAAACTGTTTATAGTCTACGGCTTGTTTATAGTATTTCTGACTAACCATAGCTATAAAACTGTATATAGTCTACGGCTTGTTATAGTATTTCTGACTAACCATAGCTATGAAACTGTTTATAGTCTACTGTTTGTTTATAGTATTTCTGACTAACCATAGCTATAAAACTGTATATAGTCTACGGCTTGTTTATGAGTATTTCTGACTAACCATAGCTATGAAACTGTATATAGTCTACGGCTTGTTTATGAGTATTTCTGACTAACCATAGCTATAAAACTGTATATAGTCTACTGTTTGTTTATAGTATTTCTGACTAACCATAGCTATGAAACTGTATATAGTCTACGGCTTGTTTATGAGTATTTCTGACTAACCATAGCTATGAAACTGTATATAGTCTACGGCTTGTTTATGAGTATTTCTGACTAACCATAGCTATGAAACTGTATATAGTCTACGGCTTGTTTATGGGTATTTCTGACTAACCATAGCTATGAAACTGTATATAGTCTACGGCTTGTTTATAGTATTTCTGACTAACCGTAGCTATGAAACTGTTTATAGTCTACTGTTTGTTTATAGTATTTCTGACTAACCATAGCTATGAAACTGTATATAGTCTACGGCTTGTTTATGAGTATTTCTGACTAACCATAGCTATGAAACTGTATATAGTCTACGGCTTGTTAATGGGTATTTCTGACTAACCATAGCTATGAAACTGTTTATAGTCTACTGTTTGTTTTTAGTATTTCTGACTAACCATAGCTATGAAACTGTTTATAGTCTACTGTTTGTTTATAGTATTTCTGACTAACCATAGCTATGAAACTGTTTATAGTCTACTGTTTGTTTATAGTATTTCTGACTAACCATAGCTATGAAACTGTATATAGTCTACGGCTTGTTTATGAGTATTTCTGACTAACCATAGCTATGAAACTGTTTATAGTCTACTGTTTGTTTATGAGTATTTCTGACTAACCATAGCTATGAAACTGTATATAGTCTACGGCTTGTTTATGAGTATTTCTGACTAACCATAGCTATGAAACTGTATATAGTCTACTGTTTGTTTATGAGTATTTCTGACTAACCATAGCTATGAAACTGTATATAGTCTATGGCTTGTTTATGAGTATTTCTGACTAACTATAGCTATGGAACTGTATATAGTCTACTGTTTGTTTATAGTATTTCTGACTAACCATAGCTATGGAACTGTTTATAGTCTACTGTTTGTTTATAGTATTTCTGACTAACCATAGCTATGAAACTGTATATAGTCTACGGCTTGTTTATAGTATTTCTGACTAACCGTAGCTATGAAACTGTTTATAGTCTACTGTTTGTTTATAGTATTTCTGACTAACCATAGCTATGAAACTGTATATAGTCTACGGCTTTTTTATAGTATTTCTGACTAACCATAGCTATGAAACTGTATATAGTCTACGGCTTGTTTATCAGTATTTCTGACTAACCATAGTTATGAAACTGTATATAGTCTACGGCTTGTTAATGGGTATTTCTGACAAACCATAGCTATGAAACTGTTTATAGTCTACTGTTTGTTTATAGTATTTCTGACTAACCATAGCTATGAAACTGTTTATAGTCTACTGTTTGTTTACAGTATTTCTGACTAACCATAGCTATAAAACTGTATATAGTCTACTGTTTGTTTACAGTATTTCTGACTAACCATAGCTATGAAACTGTTTATAGTCTACTGTTTGTTTACAGTATTTCTGACTAACCATAGCTATAAAACTGTATATAGTCTACGGCTTGTTTATGAGTATTTCTGACTAACCATAGCTATAAAACTGTTTATAGTCTACTGTTTGTTTACAGTATTTCTGACTAACCATAGCTATGAAACTGTTTATAGTCTACGGCTTGTTTATGAGTATTTCTGACTAACCATAGCTATGAAACTGTATATAGTCTACGGCTTGTTTATGAGTATTTCTGACTAACCATAGCTATGAAACTGTATATAGCCTACTGTTTGTTTATAGTATTTCTGACTAACCATAGCTATGAAACTGTAGATAGTCTACGGCTTGTTTATGAGTATTTTTTACTAACCATAGCTATGAAACTGTATATAGCCTACTGTTTGTTTATAGTATTTCTGACTAACCATAGCTATGAAACTGCATATAGCCTACTGTTTGTTTATAGTATTTCTGACTAACCGTAGCTATGAAACTGTTTATAGTCTACTGTTTGTTTATAGTATTTCTGACTAACCATAGCTATGAAACTGTATATAGTCTACGGCTTGTTTATAGTATTTCTGACTAACCGTAGCTATGAAACTGTTTATAGTCTACTGTTTGTTTATAGTATTTCTGACTAACCATAGCTATGAAACTGTATATAGTCTACGGCTTGTTTATAGTATTTCTGACTAACCGTAGCTATGAAACTGTTTATAGTCTACTGTTTGTTTATAGTATTTCTGACTAACCATAGCTATGAAACTGTATATAGTCTACGGCTTGTTTATAGTATTTCTGACTAACCGTAGCTATGAAACTGTTTATAGTCTACTGTTTGTTTATGAGTATTTCTGACTAACCATAGCTATGAAACTGCATATAGCCTACTGTTTGTTTACAGTATTTCTGACTAACCGTAGCTATGAAACTGTTTATAGTCTACGGCTTGTTTATGAGTATTTCTGACTAACCATAGCTATGAAACTGCATATAGCCTACTGTTTGTTTATAGTATTTCTGACTAACCGTAGCTATGAAACTGTTTATAGTCTACTGTTTGTTTATAGTATTTCTGACTAACCATAGCTATGAAACTGTATATAGTCTACGGCTTGTTTATAGTATTTCTGACTAACCGTAGCTATGAAACTGTTTATAGTCTACGGCTTGTTTATGAGTATTTCTGACTAACCATAGCTATGAAACTGTATATAGTCTACGGCTTGTTATAGTATTTCTGACTAACCATAGCTATGAAACTGTTTATAGTCTACTGTTTGTTTATAGTATTTCTGACTAACCATAGCTATGAAACTGTTTATAGTCTACTGTTTGTTTATAGTATTTCTGACTAACCATAGCTATGAAACTGTATATAGTCTACGGCTTGTTATAGTATTTCTGACTAACCATAGCTATGAAACTGTTTATAGTCTACTGTTTGTTTATAGTATTTCTGACTAACCATAGCTATGAAACTGTTTATAGTCTACGGCTTGTTTATGAGTATTTCTGACTAACCATAGCTATGAAACTGTATATAGTCTACGGCTTGTTTATAGTATTTCTGACTAACCATAGCTATGAAACTGTATATAGTCTACAGCATGTTTATGAGTACTGGTTAACCATAGCTATGAAACTGTATATAGTGTACGGCTTGTTAATGGGTATTTCTGACTAACCATAGCTATGAAACTGTTTATAGTCTACTGTTTGTTTACAGTATTTCTGACTAACCATAGCTATGAAACTGTATATAGTCTACGGCTTGTTTATGAGTATTTCTGACTAACCATAGCTATGAAACTGTATATAGTCTACGGCTTGTTTATAGTATTTCTGACTAACCATAGCTATGAAACTGTTTATAGTCTACTGTTTGTTTATAGTATTTCTGACTAACCATAGCTATGAAACTGTATATAATCTACGGCTTGTTTATGAGTATTTCTGACTAACCATAGCTATGAAACTGTATATAGTGTACGGCTTGTTTATGAGTATTTCTGACTAACCATAGCTATGAAACTGTATATAGTGTACGGCTTGTTTATGAGTATTTCTGACTAACCATAGCTATGCAACTGTATATAGTCTACGGCTTGTTTATGAGTATTTCTGACTAACCATAGCTATGAAACTGTATATAGTCTACGGCTTGTTTATGAGTATTTCTGACTAACCATAGCTATGAAACTGTATATAGTCTACGGCTTGTTTATGAGTATTTCTGACTAACCATAGCTATGAAACTGTATATAGTGTACGGCTTGTTTATGAGTATTTCTGACTAACCATAGCTATGAAACTGTATATAGTGTACGGCTTGTTTATGAGTATTTCTGACTAACCATAGCTATAAAACTGTATATAGTGTACGGCTTGTTTATGAGTATTTCTGACTAACCATAGCTATGAAACTGTATATAGTGTACGGCTTGTTTATGAGTATTTCTGACTAACCATAGCTATGAAACTGTATATAGTGTACGGCTTGTTTATGAGTATTTCTGACTAACCATAGCTATAAAACTGTATATAGCCTACGGCTTGTTTATGAGTATTTCTGACTAACCATAGCTATGAAACTGTATATAGTCTACGGCTTGTTTATGAGTATTTCTGACTAACCATAGCTATGAAACTGTATATAGTGTACGGCTTGTTTATGAGTATTTCTGACTAACCATAGCTATGAAACTGTATATAGTCTACGGCTTGTTTATAGTATTTCTGACTAACCATAGCTATGAAACTGTATATAGTCTACGGCTTGTTTATGAGTATTTCTGACTAACCATAGCTATGAAACTGTATATAGTCTACTGTTTGTTTATGAGTATTTCTGACTAACCATAGCTATGAAACTGTTTATAGTCTACTGTTTGTTTACAGTATTTCTGACTAACCATAGCTTAAAACTGTTTATAGTCTACGGCTTGTTTATGACTATTTCTGACTAACCATAGCTATGGAACTGTATATAGTCTACGGCTTGTTTATGAGTATTTCTGACTAACCATAGCTATGAAACTGTATATAGTGTACGGCTTGTTTATGAGTATTTCTGACTAACCATAGCTATGAAACTGTATATAGTGTACGGCTTGTTTATGAGTATTTCTGACTAACCATAGCTATGAAACTGTATATAGTGTACGGCTTGTTTATGAGTATTTCTGACTAACCATAGCTATGAAACTGTATATAGTGTACGGCTTGTTTATGAGTATTTCTGACTAACCATAGCTATGAAACTGTATATAGTGTACGGCTTGTTTATGAGTATTTCTGACTAACCATAGCTATGAAACTGTATATAGTGTACGGCTTGTTTATGAGTATTTCTGACTAACCATAGCTATGAAACTGTATATAGTGTACGGCTTGTTTATGAGTATTTCTGACTAACCATAGCTATGAAACTGTATATAGTCTACTGTTTGTTTATAGTATTTCTGACTAACCATAGCTATGAAACTGTTTATAGTCTACTGTTTGTTTATAGTATTTCTGACTAACCATAGCTATGAAACTGTTTATAGTCTACTGTTTGTTTATAGTATTTCTGACTAACCATAGCTATGAAACTGTATATAGTCTACTGTTTGTTTATGAGTATTTCTGACTAACCATAGCTATGAAACTGTATATATTCTACAGCTTGTTTATGAGTATTTCTGACTAACCATAGCTATGAAACTGTATATAGTCTACTGTTTGTTTATGAGTATTTCTGACTAACCATAGCTATGAAACTGTATATAGCCTACGGCTTGTTTATGGGTATTTCTGACTAACCATAGCTATGAAACTGTATATAGTGTACGGCTTGTTTATGAGTATTTCTGACTAACCATAGCTATGAAACTGTTTATAGTCTACGGCTTGTTTATGAGTATTTCTGACTAACCATAGCTATGAAACTGTTTATAGTCTACTGTTTCTTTATGAGTATTTCTGACTAACCATAGCTATGAAACTGTTTATAGGTTACGGCTTATTTATGAGTATTTCTGACTAACCATAGCTATGAAACTGTTTATAGTCTACGGTTTGTTAATGGGTATTTCTGACTAACCATAGCTATGAAACTGTTTATAGTCTACTGTTTGTTTATGAGTATTTCTGACTAACCATAGCTATGAAACTGTTTATAGTCTACTGTTTCTTTATGAGTATTTCTGACTAACCATAGCTATGAAACTGTATATAGTCTACGGCTTGTTTATGAGTATTTCTGACTAACCATAGCTATGAAACTGTTTATAGTCTACTGTTTCTTTATGAGTATTTCTGACTAACCATAGCTATGAAACTGTTTATAGTCTACTGTTTGTTTATAGTATTTCTGACTAACCATAGCTATGAAACTGTTTATAGTCTACGGCTTGTTTACAGTATTTCTGACTAACCATAGCTATGAAACTGTTTATAGTCTACTGTTTGTTTACAGTATTTCTGACTAACCATAGCTATGAAACTGTTTATAGTCTACTGTTTGTTTATAGTATTTCTGACTAACCATAGCTATGAAACTGTTTATAGTCTACTGTTTCTTTATGAGTATTTCTGACTAACCATAGCTATGAAACTGTATATAGTCTACGGCTTGTTTATGAGTATTTCTGACTAACCATAGCTATGAAACTGTTTATAGTCTACTGTTTGTTTACAGTATTTCTGACTAACCATAGCTATGAAACTGTTTATAGTCTACTGTTTGTTTATAGTATTTCTGACTAACCATAGCTATGAAACTGTTTATAGTCTACGGCTTGTTTACAGTATTTCTGACTAACCATAGCTATGAAACTGTTTATAGTCTACTGTTTGTTTACAGTATTTCTGACTAACCATAGCTATGAAACTGTTTATAGTCTACTGTTTGTTTACAGTATTTCTGACTAACCATAGCTATGAAACTGTTTATAGTCTACTGTTTGTTTATGAGTATTTCTGACTAACCATAGCTATGAAACTCTATATAGTCTACGGCTTGTTTATGAGTATTTCTGACTAACCATAGCTATGAAACTGTTTATAGTCTACTGTTTGTTTATAGTATTTCTGACTAACCATAGCTATGAAACTGTATATAGTCTACGGCTTGTTTATAGTATTTCTGACTAACCATAGCTATGAAACTGTTTATAGTCTACTGTTTGTTTATAGTATTTCTGACTAACCATA
>NW_022983023.1:0-16320 GCF_902652985.1 Pecten maximus
AAATTAGAGATAATATTCCATTAACATTATGTAAATTGGTCATTTAAATATGATGTAAATTTTGGGCATAGTAACATTTTTTTTTTAAATCCGTGGGTCTGATCTAGGCCACCGTCCTCGCTTTGGTGCCATTCTGAACTGGTCCGGTGTTATATATTTTCCTCACTACCAGACAGTTGGTAAAATGCAGAAATGAATTAATTTTTCAAGGAAATCGCTTGCTTTCAAACGTAAGATGAACGTTACTATAGCTTTCTAAACGCAGATAGACACAGAAATCAATGTACAACTTTTGATATTACATATGTTCCCTCTGTCTGATCTTCGATGGAATTAGTAAATTTATGTATTTTTAAATCGATATGTTTGCACACCAACGCTGTCACGAAACCTTTGCCTTATATATCAAGGCTGCTAAACAGTGGTCAACTAACGTCTCCAAACGAGGCCAAGTGTGATTTTCCTGGCTTGCCTGGTTTGTCACATGAACAAAGCTCGATCCCTAATATTTAAGCTTCTGAACTCTGACCCCTTAACTTTGACCCCTTACCCCTATCTGCATATAATGAAAATCGTTACAGTGAAAAAGTTGTACCATCAGAACAGCGGAATGTCGGTATCCAACACCAAGACAGTTGGGTGTACCTGGGGGTCAAAATTATTAAATGAAAACGTGTACAACATCGTCATTTCCATTTTTGAGATATTCTCTAACGTGCTTTTTCAATAGAATATAGTTGAGGAAAGTCAACATTTAGTTACTGTAATCAATATGGTATAGTTTTCGTCAGAGTTAATTCCCTTGACAATGTAATATATTCTAATGGCTGATGCAGTACCAAATGTGTGATACACCGTTTTTATTTTCTTTATTTGTTTTTTACAATTTTAAAGTGCAAACAACTCGCTTAAGATATATTGCAATGTCACTTATCTATCTGCACGACCTATATCTGCATATGATTACTACATGATTTCTAAAAGATCTGACTGAAACAGCATGGCCTACAGCATATACATGTACAGTTGAGTGTAGACTAAAGGTTACACAAAGTGCACTCCGAGTGCACTCCGTTTGGACTCGGAGTGCACTCCGTTTGGACTCCAGGTAAACTTGGAGTGCACTCGGAGTGCACTCCAAGTTTACCTGGAGTCCTATCAGGCCCCAATCCTACCTGGGTCCACATGTATCACATGTACCTGTAACCAAGTACATATATACATAATATTTATAGATAGATGTATACTCTTATACATTTTGACTCCTTAAACATGTAACAATTAGATATGTGTTACTGTTTTATCTTTGTATATATATCATCTTATTATTTTGTTGGGTCATTTTTCGTTGGTTAACTAACAGCATCTAATATAATAGATTTTTTCTATTAGTAAACCCTACATAAAATGAATAGATCTGGCACTTCGTTGAGAAATGTATGATAGCATTCCTTTGATTTGAAGAGTTTTAACAAGCCACGTAAATTAGTAGAAAATTGGCAATAAACAAAAATGTATATAAATTTGGCAAGTTGTTTGTGGTCTCTCAAAATGTAGAGTTTGATTGTGTACAGGACATAATTTGTACTCGAAGTACTAAGTACTGTTTTTAATATATTTCAAATACTTTTCTTCCAACAGTTTATATTTATCTTAACATACAATAAAAAAGAAAGTTGTTTTTTTTATCACCCGGGTAGCATATTCCGGATCTAATGTCTAATTTTGATTTACAGTTGAACATCAGACTTACATTTCTATTTGGTAAACCAACTTTTTTTTGTTATGCCTGCCTCATTAAATCCAGGTCATACATTGAGTTCTTTTAACAGTTATATCAGATACATCCTCCTCCTCCCCCCCCCCCCCCCCCCCCCCCCCTATTACTATTACTTTATGTCTTTGATATAATGGAAGCATGTATAGAGTATTAGAGGTCAATATGTAAATCAACATAGATTAATATAATTTTCATGTTTGAGTTAAGTAAATACTTATCAAACATTCCATACACCAACTGCAGCGGGCCTTATGCATTTTTTTTAAAGTTTGAACATTTAATTTTGTGATTTTATAATTGGCTTGAACAACCATTGTACATTCATGACCTGTATCTGTTACATACAATGTATGAGCAGAGACATATATATGTATATATGTCTCTGGTATGAGTGACACATATCATGATTGATATTTTTTTTTTTACTTTAATCTCTTTCTTTACAATTAATTTTTTAAAGCAATGTCTTTATATTTTTGAATCTTACAAGATAAGAACTGCATCATTTCTTAATTTGATTTGCATTAATTTTTTTTGAACTTATATCATTCAACATTGTACCTCTACATACCGGACACCTGCATAAACCAGCCAATACGTTTGATCTCAAGGACTTACGGTTTAGACAGGTTACAATGTAATAAGAAACAGCTTATTTTTACTTTCTAATTTCAGTAAAGAATGACTTCATTTCAATAGAGTTTGTCTTCTTAAACCTGTTAACCAATTTGTTAATGGTTTTACAACTTATCTTGAAATTTCCACCTTAATTACACTGGTATTTAGTTTATACATGTAATTTTGGTCTGATTAAGGCCTCTCAAATGGAGAGCTACAATCCTTTCCTTCAAGTCAGGAGATAATCTTACTGTTCTGTTAATTGGCCTGAGGTTATAACACTGTGACCCTGCTTTGCACAGCTTCATCATTTGAAGCCATACAGTGACAGTATTGACACAGGTATTTCTGTGAACCCAGGACAGTACCTGTAGCTGGCTCCTAAAACTCACCTGGCACAGTATCAGGGGTGTCAGGCCAGAGTCAGTCATGCATGGCCAATAATAATAGCAATTAAACAGATACTGTCATTCATTATGGATAGTCCAGAACTACATGTGTGTACGTTATGTCAGAATATTAATTTAACTAGGTAATGCTCGTGAATATGTACAGTTGTAAATGTATATTTTTCTATTGATACATTTAAATATATATAACCTATTATATATCAACTAAAATGATTGTTCATTTTATAATTACTTGCCTGAATTGAGTACATATATGTAGAGAATGTCTTATATAAATAAAAACCACATAATTCATTAAATACTGTAAACTTTCAATATTTTGAATAATCAATAACGTAATATAGATATATTATCTGAACTTCCTTTACAGTCATGATATATGTACAGTAATAAATATTCTAATTGAAATAATTTTCAATTCCTTAATAAAATGAAATACAATTTACTTACATCTTAATGAAATATGAAATAATAAGCAATTAACTTTCATAGAAACCTGATTATAGCATAAATTGTATAACTGTCTTTTATGGATCTGTAGTATATTTGGTTATTCAATTGTACTTAGTTAGAAATGTTAGTGTTAGTAGTTTTAGTAGTTCAGGTTTATGTTGACCATGAGTAATTAGATGGGGTGCCCTATTTGCCCTACTTTGCCCGACTTAATTATGTACATGCCGACCGTGAGATTTTAGGCAGCGTAATACACCGGTCATTCACTGATAACGTTTTAATTACCTTGATCCGTGGCTACTGGTCTACGTTTGATACTGTTTGGGATTTATTGCCCCGTGGCTTCGGGAGATCACTCTGGGGGTTCTTTATAGGTCCTCTGTCTATATTACCTGTGGTCATCATATACTCATCCCTAATCACCATCTAAATGTTTACGTGTATGTGTATCCACATATCTAGGTCAACGGACCGCCTGCTCCGACAGTTTGCCCGACTGCTCCGGCAGTTTGCCCGACTGCTCCGACAGCATTTGGTCAGGTTATGTCAGAAGGTCAGTTCAGGACACGTTTGCCCGATCGGGCAATCGTTGCCCGACAGACTTTAGTATATAAGGAAGAGCGAGAGAGAGCTCGGGGAGTTCGAATTCGAGGTGCCTAGGTGTTGCTATGCTGGATTGTGCTGGATACATGTTTGAGAGGGATTTACCTCAAACTGTGTAACTGTTGTACATGTTGCCGATACTGAATACAAGAGTCTGAAACTGGGAGACGGTGTTGTTTTGTGATGTTCTCGACGGCCCACGTATACTAAATTATCCAAAACTCGGACATTGTAGCGAGTGCCCGACGCTACCACTGAGGGCATTGCCGAGTGACTCCGGAACTGTGACACGGTTGTTGTGTTCGCCGGGAGTTTTCGCGCTACAATTGGTGGCAGCGGTGTGGGATTTAAGTTGAGATCTTAACTATGGAACAACACAAAGAAGCTCTCCGTCAAGAATCTTTGATTGATTCTGGACTTGATGTATCGCCGATAAATCCTAGATTTACCAGCACACCTAGAAGACCTAAGTCCATGGCGGCTAGAACTCCCCTACAAAGGAGCCGCCAGGATGATGTTTTTACAGACGCACACACGTCCGGTCGAGATGGATCGACACAGGAGGGATGCTGTTCGCTATTTGTGTGCGTGTCCTCTCTAGTAACTTTAGCATTAGGACTTACTGCTCTACTGGTGTATTGGAGTTATGAGTACATCTCCAATTATATCGCTATCGATATCGACGCCATACGGAGACATGCTAAACGAGGAGGACAGATTGGGCTTATATGTGTGGTACTGTTTACCATGGGCCTTTTATTCGTCAAGATAAGGAGAATGACGAAAAAGGTTGTCAAGTTCGACCAGGAGATGAAAATAAACGACAACCACAGTAGTCGACACTCAGTAGTGGAGGATTGGCTGGATAATGTGCCATATGCCGACAATAGTGAGACGGAAATCTCAAGATCTCACATCAGTCCGGACCGGAGATCTGGACAGACAAAAACGTCCGAGTGTCAAGTGAGGAGGACTTTTAGTGGACAAAGTCAAGAGACATGGGCAGGATTCCTTGAATATTTTAACAATATGGGGGAATTAAACCGATGGACCGATGAACGGAAAAGATGTATGTTGCTGAGTACGTTACGTGGACAGGCGGAATCCTATGCATACGGACTTCCATTAGTTTACAAACGTAACCTTGATCGTTTGTTGAAGAAAATGGAGGAACGATTCGGACATACCTCTATGAAGGAGAGTAATGTGGCAGAGGCAAAATTACGGCGTCGGAACAAGGGTGAATCGCTAAGGGATTTCGGCCAAGCTCTGGAGGATTTATACCGACGAGCGTACCAAGATAAACCTGATTTAGTGGAGGAACACACACTCCAAGCATTTTTGGATAAATGTAATGAATCGGAAGAATTTCGCCTCGCGGTCAAGAGGACCAAACCAAGAAATATATACGAAGCTGTATCCAATGCCATGCAGGAAGAATGCCTACGTGTTGGAGAAAGGGAGTTAAGAAGAGAAAATAAACCTCCTGTGAGGCCAGTGATGTGTGTCGATTTGAACGCACAACAAACAAGATATGGTAATCATTCACGTGGAAACCGGGAAAACTTTGGAAATCCACAGAGGAGAGATTTTTATGGAGGTAAGCGACAAAACACATTTGATCGTAGGGATTTAAACGGCAATCGATCGGGCGTGAGGGTCTAGGTCCGATCGAAGCAGTTAAACGATCCAGGCGAGGTAAAGGTCGGGCTAAAATGACAAAGTGGGGAACGGAGAATCGGGTAATAACTAACAGTACCGGAAACACATTCAGATCCCCTCACTGGGAAACGGGAAGTGAGATCAGGTACAAACAGTTAACCAGAACACTCCAAAACACACTAAGTCATGAACAGCCCTTCAGTACCATTGACGGGTCACAAACTGCCGATGAACGGAACCAGTGCTCAAAATCGCCAGACATTCCGTTTGAAATCGGCAGTGAGAAGTTGGAGTTACCTACGGAAACCGTTGGGGAAACTAATACCACTTCTAGTGAACCAGACATTGAAAAACGACATATTCCAGACACCACCAGTTTAAACAAGTTACGGGATGGTGCGGTGCTAGTTAAAAATCATGGATCAATGATGATAAAAGGTGATGTTGACGGAAGCCCAGTGATATGGAAAATAGATACTGGAGCAAAAAGAACATTCATTTCGGTGGAAACCTATAATGAACTTACTGAACAACCACTCTTATCACCCGTAAATTCAAAGTTTTGTGCCGCGGGAGGTAGTACTGTAACATGCTTGGGAGAGAGTGTCATGCAGCTCACATTCGGAGATACAGTATACAGCTTCACGGTTATCGTGGCGGAGATAAGTACCAACCTGCTGGGAGAAGATTTTATTACACAATACCGGTGTAACTGGGACCACGATGAAGGTTGTTTCATTATCAATGGCGCCCGCCAGCCACTCAACGACAGTAATGGCATACGTTCCGGGAGGGTAATTGCCCTGGAAACTGTAGTGGTACCAGCAGGACACGAGGCTATCATCAAATCTACCGTTACCAACAACCACTTCCGGAATACTGAAATCTCGATACCCGGAATACTTACCCCAGAGAAACGTTTTATGGAGCGGTATGGAGTAGCTATCGCCAGGACGCTAGTTGACGCTGCAGGATCCATTATCCCGACGAGAGTCTATAATCTGGGTGATTCAGACATAACTATATACAAGAATGTACACATGGCATTATTTACCCCAGTAGCGAGGATTAAGGAGATATACCAAAGTGGAGAAAATGTATTACATGTACAATCTATGTGTGATGAGGATAAAGGCTTACCTGAACATTTAGTCTGTATGTACGAAGAAGGCTGTACTGGATTAAATGAAAAACAACGCAGAGAATTCAAATGTTTCCTAATAAGGAATAAGATTAGTTTTGCGAAACCTGGAGAGGTCGGTCGGACGAATCTGACTACACACAAGATTAGACTAGCGAACGATTCTCCAATTAAGGAACCCCCACGACGCATCCCGCTACACAAACGAGAAGTTTTGGATGAACAGATTGAGATATTGGAGAAACAAGGTCTGATTGAAAAATCTTCAAGCCCGTGGTCTTCACAACTTGTTCTTGTGCAAAAGAAAGACGGAAGCTGGAGAATGTGTGTAGACTACAGGAAACTTAACGAGAGAACCGTTAAAGATGCATACCCGATAACTAGGATCGATGATAATCTCGACGCACTGAGTGGGGCAGACTGGTTTTCTTCATTAGACCTGGATATGGCTTACCATCAAGTCCCAATGGATGAGGAAAGTAAAGAACTAACTGCGTTCGCGACACCGAGAGGAGGCCTTTACCAGTATGTGACAATGCCATTCGGATTATGTAATAGCCCGGGAACGTTTCAGCGACTAATGGAAAAAGTCCTGACTGGTTTACAATGGCAAACAGCGGTCTTATATCTAGACGATATCATTGTTTACGGCCGAACATTTGATGAACATTTTGCCAATCTTGAGAAAGTGTTAGAAAGAATCAATGGAGCAGGGCTGAAACTAAAGGCTAAAAAGTGCCACTTTCTTCGGAAAGAAACAAAGTTCCTCGGACACATCGTATCCAAAGACGGAGTACGCACGGATCCAGACAAGATAAGTACAGTTGAAAACCTACCCAAACCAGAGTCAATAACAGACGTAAGAAGCTTTCTCGGCCTTACTTCCTATTACCGGAAGTTTATCAAAGATTATGCGTCCATAGCCAAGCCATTGTTTGACCTCACTAAAAAGGACAACAAATTCCATTGGACAGCCGACGCTGATACGGCGTTTAACGAGCTGAAGCAAAGATTGACAGGATCAGAAATCTTGGCTTACCCAGACGTAAACGGAGGGGAATTTATTCTGGATACGGACGCTTCAAATTACGCTATTGGAGGAATATTGTCTCAAATTCAAGATGGAAAAGAGAGGGTGATTTCTTACGGAAGTAGAAGTTTGGATAAAGCAGAGAGGAATTACTGCGTTACGAGAAAGGAGATGCTGGCTCTTGTGTACTTCACTAAGTATTACAAACATTACTTAATCGGGAAACCGTGTAAAGTACGTACAGATCACGGTTCCCTTACATGGCTAAATCGCTTCAAGGACCCGGATGGACAGGTACACAGGTGGTTACAGCAACTCAGTCAATTCGACATAAAGATCATACACAGACCGGGAAAGAAACATGGCAACGCAGACGCGTTATCAAGACTATGCAGAACTGATGGTGATATTTGTAAGCAATGTAAAATGCCATGGGAATACACCTATGAAACCCCAAAACCGGAAGTAGATACAGTACAGAAACACACCGAAGAAACTGAACAGATTAACGAAGAAAATGATGTTGTGTTTCAAACAGAATCCGGACTACAGATATCGATATACTCCAAAGATATCAGACATGTTGAAGTGGACGCGTTAGTTAACTCAGCAAATGAACACCTAACCAACGGTGCCGGTGTGGCGAGGGTAATAGCCGACGCAGCAGGAATCCACTTCAAAAGGGAGTGCGAAGACTACCTAACGACACACGGGAGGTTACCAGAGACAGGTGTATTTACTACCACAGCAGGGGACCTTCCGTATCGCGGAATTATACACTGTGTTGGTCCGAAGTGGGACAACTACGGGAGAGACAGTAAAAATGAATGTATAAACAATCTAGAAACAACAATAACGAATGTTGCACGGGAGGCTGAAAAACAAGGTTTTATCAGAGTAGCTATACCTTCCGTCAGCTCAGGACTATTTGGAGTACCGAGGGAAATATGCGCCAAGGCATACCTTAACGGATTACTGAAGTTCTCAGAAAAATATAGAGAAAATGTACAGGAGATACACATCGTCGATATCGACCCTAACATGATAGGAATCATCAGAGATACATTTAAATGTCATTTCAGCAGAACAAACGAACCTCATCCAACTTACGCTATAGACAGTAGCTCGATGTCTGAGGGATCGGAAAATAATCAAAACTTAAAAAGTGGAGACGAAACACCGGGAGGCGTTAGGCAAAGGAGGGGGAGGAAACCCAACCGACCACATGTGGCTCGCACGAAACTTCCCCCGAAAGTTGACCTCACATTAAATGTTCTGCGTGAAAGACAAAAAGCGGATTCTATCCTTGGTGTAATTTACAAATTAAAAACAGAACGGACGGAGAAGCCTGTGTGGACAGACATATCTCCTGAATGTCCGGAACTAAAATACTGGATCGGTAAATGGAACCTTTTAGAAATACACAACGAAGTGTTGTGTTTACGATGGCACAATGATGATGGGAGCACAAAATGGAGGATTTGTATTCCGGACGAGATGGTGAACGAGATAATATGGTATCTCCACGACGCCCGTGTCAGCGGCCATTTTGGAATTACAAACCGTTAGACAAAGCAAAAACCTGCCCTTATTATTGGCGAAACATGAGCACAACGGTACAGGACTATGTATCTTCATGTGAAAAATGTGGCGAATACAAAAATCCACCAAATTCAAAACGACATGCCATGAAACCGTATTTGATGGGAGGACCATTTGAGAGACTGGCAACGGATATAGCAGGACCTTTTCCGACCACAGAATACCAGAACAAATACATTCTCGTCGTCAAAGACTACTTCACAAAATTTACAGAAATATATCCCATGGCAGACATGCAGGCAGAAACTGTGGCGGACCTCATAGTTAAAGCGTGGATAACACGATATGGGTGTCCCTTAGAAATCCATTCAGATCAAGGCCGACAATATGAGAGCGTCATTTTCACTGAAATGTGCAAATTACTAGAAATGCACAAATCCAGGACTACGCCATTACATCCTAGATCGGACGGTATGGTGGAACGCATGAATCGGTCTATTCAAGATATGCTGGCGAAATATGTGAAGACAAACCAGAGGGATTGGGACGTACATTTGCCGTTTGTCGCTATGGCCTACAACAGTACACCTCACAGCGGTACAAATATATCGCCGCGACGTATGGTGTTTGGTAGGGAGATAGGTTTTACCATTGGACGTCATGACGGAACCACCTGTACAAGACCCAGGAATGGAATGTTCAGCTGAATACGTTCAAGATTTACAAGAAAAACTCCGTGAGACACACAAAATAGCACGACAGCAGTTAAAAAGGGAGACAAGGCGACAAAAGAAACAATACGACACGCGCGTCAAAGCGCATTCTTACGAAATCGGACAACTCGTCTGGCGCTATCAACCCGACAACACTCCAGGACGAAAGAAGAAAATCTCACGACATTGGACAGATCCCTGGGTAATAACAGAGAGATATGGAGACGTCCTTTTCCGAATACAGTGTAAGGAAACCATTCCCGGGGTGGTTATACATGGAGATAATATCAAAGCCTATCGTGGACCAAAGATAATCTCATGGTACAAAAACCCCATAGAGACACCACCATCACCAACACCTGTATTCCCAGACGTCAAACTGGGCACTGATGACGATGTCAGTGGTCTATCGGAGGTTGCGTCGGGCGGCGAGTCAACTGACCACGAGGTATACGGATCATCAAAGTGTCCGTCACCAACAGAGGCGGTCGATCCAGACCCCCCGATACGTAGAAAACGGGCAGGGAAATCTGAACAAAACAAAACAGAGAGAGTATTGTCCACTAGAACAAGACAGATAAAGTTACCGGCTCGATACAAAGATTAAGCCACACACAAGATGGAAATGGAAGATAAAGGACATAGATGCGGAGACTGCGGAAAAATATACAAAAGCAAAAGAAACCTCAATCGTCACCGGAATGTTAGTCATGCCGATAACATCAAAGTCAAATACTGTCACATCGACGGGTGTGAACGGTCATTCACACGAACAGAATACCTAAAACTTCACCTAACGAGGGTTCATAAGTTATCCATTGAGACAGCTAGAGGAATGGCAAAAGATGCAGTGTACAATCATTTAGAAAGGGACAACCATGATAACGCCACAAAGTCGTTGTTCGACCTAATAGAGGAAATTTCCAGTCCAGAGAGTCCACCACATATCCCGGATCAGGCCATGGGCTATCCAACACCTGTCGGAAGTCCGAGGGACAATTATGGATGCGAGATTAATTCGGAGAGTGAACCAGAAGAAGAGTCTATGAATAGTACACCAAGTTCTCCTCATTCGCCGAATAATTTCGATGACGGTACGTCAAGTTTCGATGACGAGGAGGAGAACTGTAGTGTGTCTGACAGGAGAGAGATTCTCTCTGAGGAAACCTTCACAATCAAATTAATGACCCGCACGGTACGGGAAGGAAACTCTGTGACCACAGAAAGAAACCAAATTTTCGAGGCGAGGTGTAATGGTCGACAAGTTCCACCATACAATGTCGACTGGAACAGTTTTTTCACGTTCTTAAAGGACGAAATTAGTGAACATTCCGATAAACAATATTCCAGAAACGCGGAAGATGTTGAAGATTTAGACCAGTGAACTTTAATTTGAATTACATTCCTGCTATAGCTGTGACATTCATTGGAGTACATTTTATTTAAAACGATGTGAGAACCTTTTGGTTTATAATTATAAAACGGACATTTTTTGGATTATATTAATTTGAAGAAACTACACCACTGTGATGTGAATATAAACTGTGACTTTCCGGATATCGTGCTGTTGTGACTTTAACTTTATTACTAACGTTAGTGTGTGAAAAACGTTAGGATTAATACTTATCCTAAAATACGGACATTCAATGAATTACATTACCGTGATTTGTGTAGTCACAAAATGTGTTTAAAACATTGGACTCGTACCTTATACGAACCCGCGATATTCCATCTATGTGATTATTATCGCCATGTATGTACTTATAAATTTCATAGAAGTATAATATTCATCATCATTGTTGCTAGAGAATATCCTAAATGTTAAGCTTGAAATGTCATATGCATTTACGTAAATGAATTTATGTTTGTTCCACTATTATGAATATGGTGTTAGTATTACGAATAGTTTAGTTGGGAAATAGCGTCCTGAATGGGTTTGTTATTGGGTATTCTATATCCACACAAAACATAACCCCCGGGAACGCTAATAGTATGCTCTCATCGACGGGCACTAGATGCCCATGCGATGTATTGTTCATAAATTAGTGTAGAGAGTACATTGTCGGGCAATACCTGCCCATACGTTGTATCACTCTAATCTTAGATAAAACGGCATCATTGTCGGGCAATACCCTGCCCATACTTTGTGCTGTAAATGTTTTCACGCCCATTTTTTTATTCTAGATTTATGTTTATTCTATTTGAGTGAGGGTCTGATACTCGTCATATTGTTGTTTAACATGATGACATTTTATTAGTTTGATTTTAATAATGTTTTGAGTAGATCACATTGTGTACATTATGTAACGATTTTACTTTTATAACTGCATACATGTTTATTATTCCTCGAAATAATGACTTTCAATGTATGAGAGAGAGGGAAAGGAGAGTTCCTAATTATTTTTGTTATGAAGTGTAGTAGCATCGACGGGCACTAGATGCCCATGCGATGTATCGTTCATAGAATAGTGTACATGTAGTTATCGTCGGCGGACACTTGATATCCATGCGACAAGCGTATGTATACATGTCAAATTATAAGTTTTTATGTCTCTAATTTTATATATCACACATATTGTAGAGTGAGAGAAAAAAAGGAAGAATATGATCACTTGTTGAACAGTGGAAGTTCAATGTTTCAAAGGAGGGGGAAGTGTAGTATATTTGGTTATTCAATTGTACTTAGTTAGAAATGTTAGTGTTAGTAGTTTTAGTAGTTCAGGTTTATGTTAACCATGAGTAATTAGATGGGGTGCCCTATTTGCCCTACTTTGCCCGACTTAATTATGTACATGCCGACCGTGAGATTTTAGGCAGCGTAATACACCGGTCATTCACTGATAACGTTTTAATTACCTTGATCCGTGGCTACTGGTCTACGTTTGATACTGTTTGGGATTTATTGCCCCATGGCTTCGGGAGATCACTCTGGGGGTTCTTTATAGGTCCTCTGTCTATATTACCTGTGGTCATCATATACTCATCCCTAATCACCATCTAAATGTTTACGTGTATGTGTATCCACATATCTAGGTCAACGGACCGCCTGCTCCGACAGTTTGCCCGACTGCTCCGGCAGTTTGCCCGACTGCTCCGACAGGATTTGGTCAGGTTATGTCAGAAGGTCAGTTCAGGACACGTTTGCCCGATCGGGCAATCGTTGCCCGACAGACTTTAGTATATAAGGAAGAGCGAGAGAGAGCTCGGGGAGTTCGAATTCGAGGTGCCTAGGTGTTGCTATGTTGGATTGTGCTGGATACATGTTTGAGAGGGATTTACCTCAAACTGTGTAACTGTTGTACATGTTGCCGATACTGAATACAAGAGTCTGAAACTGAGAGACGGTGTTGTTTTGTGAT
Source organism: Pecten maximus (assembly GCF_902652985.1). Taxonomy (NCBI): domain Eukaryota; kingdom Metazoa; phylum Mollusca; class Bivalvia; order Pectinida; family Pectinidae; genus Pecten; species Pecten maximus. The sequence goes on from NW_022983023.1 coordinate 13,312, forward strand.
GTTCTCGACGGCCCACGTATACTAAATTATCCAAAACTCGGACATTGTAGCGAGTGCCCGACGCTACCACTGAGGGCATTGCCGAGTGACTCCGGAACTGTGACACGGTTGTTGAGTTCGCCGGGAGTTTTCGCGCTACAGATCTTAATAAATATAAATTTAACATGTACAGTGTAGGCATTATTACCATGTATTAACAATAAAAGAAATATTCCTAGTAGACTAAACAAATGTTAATAGTAATATTAACAGAACAAAAGTAATTTGTAAAAATCTATCTATTTATATGTAAATTATATTAAAAGCATCAAAGTATTAATATATATATATGATATAGTCTGATTATAGAATTGGGGTAGGCATGGTGTCTTATAGGACTCCAGGTAGACTCGGAGTCCACTTGGAGTGCACTCCAAGTTTACCTGGAGTCCAAACGGAGTGCACTCCAAGTCCAAATGGAGTGCACTCGGAGTGCACTTGGGTGTAACCTTTAGTCTACACTCAACTGTATGTTGCCATTTTGAAACAAACAAAAACACAAGATGTCAAGCGGAAACTTCAACTTTAAAGTTTACTATCACCTAACAACCATATACGCAATGCGAGACATATAAATTAACATGTTTATTCCATACCATTAGGGAAACTGTATCATACTCCGTATGATTCGCCTGGCATAGAGAGTTAATTATGACTGTTACTTCAGTAAGTTTGCAATAACCAAAATTTACGTGAACATACCAACAACGTCTTTAATATAAGAAAACAGTATTTGCATTCAATATGCTGATTTGTACATTATTTTATACTTTAATTAATGATGCTCTGTGAAAATAGAGTGAACATTTGTTAAGTTTAAGAATCAACACGAACAAAATATGGATTTACATGAAGACTCTTGAAAGTACAAATATAAAAAGACAAGGAGTTCCGAAGAGTAAGCGTCTTCTGCTTCAACGATGACATCCGTCATACAAACCTAGGTAAAATCCCGAAAAGTCACATTCTTAAAGTGTGAAGTAGGATGGTGACAACGAAAAATACGTTCATCGTGAAAAAAAAATCAATAAAACAAAAGCATGTTATTAAATATCTGTTATATTTCCAACTTTTGTGATTCTTAATACTCCGTTTACAACATGAAATATATAAATAATTTCGTCGAATCACTGATACTGAAAACTCTTATGAACATTAGTGAGACTGGGGTGTTATTTGACGGAATTCACGTCAACTTTACAAGTTTAAGTTTTTGAAACAGAGCATGGCATTTCAGTGAAGATGTATATTAATTATGACGTCATTATTATAGTGACGTCATAATTGTCACGTCGGCGATAACGAAAGATATGGCTGTTGAAAAGGCTGTCCCGTCTTTAACGATAATAATTTGTTCATTCATCGTCGGAGCAAAATTCCTGGATATAGTCTTTTTAAAAAAAATCGTTGTCGAATGTAAATATAAGCATTGAACTGCTTTCATTTGGAAGTGATGGGCTAATGAATGCCAACTGGACAAAGGCAAATTTAATGTCAATGCTTAAATAAACAAGTGGATTAATCTAATCTGTGATACACAATAAATGTCATCCTTGATACTCTAGGAGTGAGGATCACATTCGCTTTCTTTAAGAATGCTTTACAAACGACAATTTTGATCGATTGAATACTATACTAATGACAAGAGAGTAATCTGTTTACAAAACTACCAGATATACATAACTGTGTTGATGTTTATAGAAAATACTATAAAAATATTGAAATGCTTCACCAAATTAAATGAATTCAAACACGATTAAATGGTTGATCAGAATTTCGGGTCAGTATTTGCAGTTAAATCATATGATAATTTTCACTATATATGTGTACAAATGTTACCATTGAGTTATTTTGTTAAATCCCGATAATGTTTTCTGCATGTTGAAATCTATTCACTCATGTTTTCACGAGAAGCCTTAATAAACTTCACCAGTGTGTGCACGCAGTGAAAAATAGTACTTTCGGATATACTGATTTAATGATGGTTATATAAACAATATTAAACAAGCACCAGACAAGCTACTGGTAGATCTATCTTACATTTGGACTAGTCATACTATAAATAGTAACTAGTGTACAAAGTACAAGATCAACTGTTATTGTTACACCAAGGGAAAGAGAGCAAGAATTATAAATGATGCCTGCCAGAGGCGACCTATACAAATATCTAATGGATTAATATTGTTTTGATTGAAATCACAAAGTGTGTAATCCGGTGATTTCTGTCACGGAAAATTTACAAAGGGCATACTAAGCACATTGTATCATATCAAGAGTGTTCACTCTATTTTATCATAGATTCAGTTTTTATTTGATCCTTTTTTGTGCTTTTCTTTTGTGAGTTCACGGTCGGGCATCTGCTATCTTATTTCTTTTTGACAGGGGAAATATTTTAACATCATTTTTAATTGTCCATCATAACTGTCGATGTTTGAATAAACCCTGATAGCGGTATTGCGCACTTGAAATATGCAATGGATCGATGACCTATGAGAGTGTGTAAATTTAGGTCACTTAATAAGATTACTAAATTATGTGGTTTAAACTGACATTCACTAGTATTATATAGTTATAGTGATTACATCTGATTTCGAAATAATATAATTCAAAATATTACAAATGATATACATGTATAGCACGACAATGGATTTGAATCAAACCCTCTTTACCTACAACTAACAATATTATTGACTAACAATAGTATTGAAGGACATATAATGTTATTTACCAAATGTTGTATTCAATACATGCAAAAATAAATAAAACTGTTATGCATGAATTAAATATATATGTGCCATTTTACAGTATGGTATATTGATTTTGACACATTTTCACACTAAACTGAAGTTAGCGGATATTTCATGTACTTTATAATGTATTTTTGTATAACATTAGGTAATATTTTATTTGTAAACTATAAAAAGACACACAGAATATACAACAAAGAATAAGATCCTAACACCCGAAAAA
>NW_022983024.1:0-45948 GCF_902652985.1 Pecten maximus
TTAAAAGGCGATTTCACGAAAACTGGATTGCTCCGTCAATACTAGATTCGAGGAGCAGAATTAGCGTCAGTGGAGAAAAAAATAGATCCTGTCGGACATTTCTAGACTGTCGGGGGAAACTTTTAGATAGTCATGAAATAAATAGTGTAAAGTTCATGATTTCTAGATAGCTCGATAGAATTAGACGGTGGTCATGTTAAATTGGATATGATTCACAGAACTAGCTTTGACCGTCGAAAATTAGCCATGAAAATTCATAATTAGATACGATGCTGAAAAATGGACTGGGTTGGGTTAAATTAGATTCTTTTTGGTAAAATTGGTGAAAAATTTCAGAATTAGTAGAAAATATGAAAAAAACTAGTACATTCGTGTCTCCCAGTGTAAACTTCTGGTATAATTACAGTATTGTAAACAATGTGATAAAGAATAACAACCAGATAAAGACTATCTTCATCAAATAATTCAGCAAACAGGAAAAGAAAACTTCAAGATTCATTTTCAACTTCAAACCTGATCACAAAGATTACAGTCTATTCGATGGGACGACACATTCCCTATTTATTGTCCTTTTCCAATGTTGATCATCCAATCATACTGAACTACACTATTCAGCAATGTAATTGCACAAATCACACCTTTTTGTGGTGAGAACATTTTTGGAGGTGTTATAAGATTCCATACCTGTATGCAAATTGTGAAGCATTCCATATCTATAACTATATACATATATACACAGTACGTGTATATATTTACACATATCAAAATTGGAATGACACAGGAGATTTGCAAGTTTAAGTTCACCATCAGTCATGGGAGGTTTATGTAAAATGTTATATTTACCGGGGTAATTAGTAATTTTGAGAATATATTTATGAAGCTCTATTCTGTACATTCTACCAGTGCTTAGAGAATGGACACAATTTTATGTTCTCCAATGTCAAAATTAATCATATGTAAAATATTAGGGGTTTATTCACAATTTTAGGCCTGATTGCCGTCATAGTAAAATTAACAAAATGGACTTGAAATCAATATTTTTAAGAGAATGATCTATGACTTGAATATTTCATAAAAATAATGTAATACATCGTTTATTCACTTCATTCAGATCTTCAGACACCACATAATTTGTGAAGTCATATATAGAAATATATGAACCATTTTGTTCTTGATTTATAGTTCAAACAAGTAAGCACTAGATGTAAGCAGTAAGTATATGTACCGCTTTCTACTGGCATGACTTTGAGTACAGTAAACTACACTCGCTTTGTGGATATTGACAGGATAACATATATTTACATACTAATTCAATTTTAGAATTGTAACTGAAATCTTGTAACAGCATGGCACAAATAGTCATCTGAACATATGTTGTATATTGAAAAATCATTTAAGGTAAATTTTCAGTTTATCAATTCATTGATTACTCCGTGTTTGAAGTGTGGTGTAGTGAGAATTTCAAGTCTTGATCATGACTTGATGACAATTTTAAATCAACAAATTATTAAAATGAATTTGTTTGAAAAATAACACAAGTTCCACAGCAATATAATCAATCACAATATATCAAAAGTTATAAAACTACAAATAACAATTAACGGCTGAATATCAAATTAAGTGAATATCACAAGTCTTTTTGCATTTGTTTTAGATAATCCAGATTTCCGTATTCCGGCTTTAAACAAAAAACGAGAAGTATTTTAATTGCTGTTATAGTTGAATTACCAAAATGGACCTGAAATCAGTATTTTTAAAAAAGAATGATCTATGACTTGAATATTTCATTAAAATAATTTAATACATCGTTTATTCACTTCATTCAGATCTTCAGACACTGTAACAGCATGGCACAAATAGTCATCTGAACATGTGTTGTATATTGAAAAATTATTTAGGTAAATATTAACTCATTTGCTTGACTTTTAGAATTGTAACTGAAATCTTGTAACAGCATGGCACAAATAGTCATCTGAACATGTGTTGTATATAGAAAAATGATTTAGGTAAATATTAACTCATTTGCTTGACTTCAATTTTCAATTTATCAATTCATTGATTACTGTGTTTGAAGTATGGTGTAGCGAGAATTTCAAGTCTTGATCATGACTTGATGAACGTTCTAAATTAACAAATTATCAAAATGAATTTGTTTGAAAAATAACACAAGTTCCACAGCAATATTATATAGAGAATCGATCACACTATTTCAGAAGTTATAAAACTACAAATAACAATTAATGACTGAATGTCAAATTAAGTGAATATCACAAGTCTTTTTGCATTTGTTTTTAGATAATCCGGATTTCCGTTTCCGTCTTTGAAAAAAAATTACGTAGGCGTATTGCATAGTAAACGTAGCCATGTAAATACGTTCCAAGTATCGCCTACAACAACCAATCCCGTGCACATGGCAACAAGATATTATCATTTGCATTTGATTTATTGGTCGTTTTCGTCAAAGGAAAATGGAATATGGAAATCGATGACAATGTTAACGCTATGACCAGTCACCCTGACCACAAATGCCACCTAGTATCTACCTTTCTCGCAAACATGTACAGTAACCTATAGTATGATACAATATATCGTCTCGTATGCCGTTATTGATATATTTCTTTCTCTAAATTATAGAAATACTCATCTAGTTGATAATGTTGTAACATTCTAGAATACATATATTACACATTTAAGTAAATCGCGGACATATTTGCAGACCTATGCTATATAATGTCAGCCGTTTTGGAATGAACACGGAAGAGCAAAACTTTCTAAACATCCGGAGACGAATGCGCCTGCGCAATATTTGTTTACATAAATATATTGACCTGGAGTTATTCGCAAAGTTCAGGTTCATTTAGTCTTCACATTTCGCTAGCGTTATGCATTTCTCAAATCGTATGCATCTTGAAAACATCTACTGAATACATTTCAACATTTTCGGTAAAACTACTACATAAAACGAATATGTTTTTGCAAGTAAATTATTTGAAGCGTAAGGCAATGGGCGCAGCCATATTTCATTGAAACAGACAGTAGATGGCGTATTGGTGAATGTGGTTACCAAATATGGTCATATTTCTCAGTCCAGTTCTTGATGGCAATAACCTGTAGTGTTTGTCCGGGGAATTAACTCAATATTATCTTTTAAAAATAAAAAAAACACTCGTAACACGTGTTTCGTTTTCTCTCGACAATCGCCTTCTCTCTATTTATTTTCCTCTAAACACAAAAGAGTTCAACAAACCTCCAAACTGCAAGTTGGGAGTTATCGCCCTTACCACAGTTCCCAGACCAGTAATTACCATTATACATAACATCCCCGCCACTACAAAACTTGCACAGGGTGCAAACTGGTCTGGTAACTATGGAAGACGATAGCTTTACAAAACATTAGAAATGAATATACATACACTTAAATCACATCCCTTTTCCAAATCGTAATAACCACTTATATGCAACGAACAAGAAACCAAATATCATTACAATCAACTACATGTATCATATGGTATGACACAGTGAATATATCAGCTGGTGACGTCATAAAAAGAGAAACATGCGGTAATGACTAAACACTGTAATATATAATGCTTCTAGTCAGAGGCTAAACGTGATCACAATGTCAATGTATCCGTATATAATCGGAGTACATTGTTCACATAAGCGTATATGCCATATCTAACGACTATAAAGCAAACCGAAATTTGAGCTCACAGCTATACATCATGTTAATTATGAAGGCACCGTAATTAACCCATCAAGCAATAAACCGGATGAAATGCTATCTGCATTATTTCAAAACATCCAAATAAGTATTCTAAAATGTAAAAGTCATCAATATTGAATTACTTCAGTGATACAAAATAATGTATATTGACTGCATGAAAAACACGTTTGAAATGATACAAAATCATTACATGCATTATATTGTTCAGCATTAACTGAGAACCGATGAAAACATAGAAAGTGTAGACTATATTAAATGTCATTCCTTTCATCATATGGATATGCTCTATGCAATGAATGATAAGCGCAATGATCAGCTGAAGATTGCAGACAACCATATAACTAGTCACAACTAAGACAATATGCACTACTACTACACACAGGAAATTCCGAACAAGGTAAGTATATATAGGAAATCATCATGATCATACATCATGTAATGTTACAACACTAAAGGTGGCGGATTAGCAATGAGCTTCCTTTTGGTTTTTGCATCCAAGTTTCGTAGAGGCATCCACCTGGCATTCTGGGCTGGTTCACCTTTAAAATGAAGCAAGCACTTGTCACCTGTACTAGTATGTTTCCTGGCAAGAACACGACGAACAAGACACGAATTAGATTCACTTGATGTAACGTCAGCTGGATCAACATGATCATTATCGCGATAACGCAAAGGTTTTGTCGTGTACGACGCGGACGTGTCTCTTGTACTGTTGTCTTCATATGGGAGCTTGTTGGGTTGTCCGAACTTGAAGAGTTCTTTGAACTTTGGTCCGTAGGTATTATTGGTAACAGGCGTTTCCTACCTTTGGATGATTTCTGACGGGGAGGAGACGTTGGCGTAGGCGGAAGAATTCTGCGTTGTCCATGGGATACGGGAGAAAAAGACGCATTTAGTATAGCGGTGCTATTACTCTGTTCTGATGACACATTTTCTGAGGGCACGTCAAACGATACTTCAGTTGGATTATCTATGTCTGTTGACACCATGTAGTAATGGTCCTTTGATGTAACCACTGTTGGTACAAGATACCCTGACGGATCAGGAACACGCACATACGCTATCTTAAGTCTGTCGATATGAACAGGACGCATCGTCTTTCCTGATGAAATATCCTGTAAGCGAACAAGATGAGGAGAACATAGCTCCTGTATTGCATATGGGCCTATATAACGAGGTTGGAACTTCTGTCCTTGACCAGTTGGATCTTTCAGCAGATAGACGTAGTCTCCAACATCGACCTTCAGTGGGTTGGTCTTCGAATTTGCTTTCCGAAGAAATGCTTCTTGTTTCGCGATTGCATGTTTCTTAACATCTTCCCGAATGGCAGTGAGACGTTCCGTGAGCCTCTTTATATACGAGTGACAGTCTTTGGGAATAGAGGTTAAATCAGTCGGAAGAATGTGATCCGAAAGAGGAAATCTGGGTCGACAACCGACAACAATTTCGAATGGACTATAACCAAGAGTCGAATTTACAGTGTTGTTCATCGAGAAAACAACTGACGGAAGAATTTCGTCCCATTGCTTTCCTTCTTGTATGAATGGAGTTAACCGTTCTGCTAGAGTGCCATGACTGCGCTCAACTGCTCCAAGACAGTGATGGCAAAAACTGGGTGTAAACTCTTGCTTTATGTCCAGCAGGCGATGGATTTCTTTTGTACATCTGGAAATGAATTCCGTTCCCTGATCTGATACAATAGTTTTGCACACTCCAAAAGTGGTAAACATTGAGTACATAGCGTCTGACACTGTAATGGCATCTTTTGATGGAATTGGTATTGCATACACGTATTTGCTGAATAAGTCAATTGCAGTAAACACATAGGCATTTCCTTTCCTGGAAACTGGAACTGGTCCATACAAATCGACTTCCCACACATCAAATGGTTTGGCTGGAGTAGGGAAAGCTACAATACCACTCTTTGTATGTGTCTTAGTAGTTTTGCGAGCTTGGCATTGCGGGCACGATCTAACATAATCTGCGACTAAGGTTGCTAGTCGTGGAAAGTAATACGATGTTTTGAGTGAATCAATCGTATGCTGTATTCCTCCATGTCCACCCATGCTACTATCATGGTATTGAGCAATAACTGTTTTGACCATTGTATTTGGGACGACCAACTGATAGTTTTCCAGAGCTTTCGTTCTAGATGACTTGGCTACTCTTGTATGTAAAAGTAAACCGTCGACAAGCAAGTAGTCAGAGCATTCGAGCAAAATCCTCCTCGACTCTTTCTGAGATTCGGGCAATCGATTTTCCGAAAGGTAGTCAATGATTTTCCTTAAATCAATGTCCTGCATCTGCATAGTTCTTACAGTGTTTACATCAAATGCACCATTGGAAAACAAATCAAAAGTGTTGGTAACAAAGGAATCACCAGTGTCTGCAGGAATATCTACTGAGGATATTTGACTGTGGTCGTTGACACTAGAATGAGACACTGATTGGTCTGTCAGTACCTTAGAGTTCAACTCCTCAGCAGAAGTGGGAATTTGTATAGCGTCACTGGCTATTTGCTTATTATCGATATCGTAAGAGGTGGGTATTTCAGGAACATCGATACCACTAGAGGTGGGGCCGGTGGGCACGCCAACCTTTGTATGTTTAATCGAGCTACATTGTCCCCCCAGTAACTGGTTGTCGTATCCTAAACTTGGGAGAACCATGTCCTTTTGGTTTGTGGCTGACATCCGTAGAGCAAGACATGTTTTTCGCTTCAGTTTCTTACGCAAGCACGATAACTCTGCCTTATCGTCAGTGTCCGCATCATAGGCAGATTCTTGATTACCGGTAACTGTCTTTAAAGGTAATTTGAAAGGCAGAGGTACATCAGGAATAAACAAATCAACGTTGTTCACTTCATTATGCGAGTCTGAGTCACGCGCAAGTAGACCTCTTAGGAAATGGTCTTCGGGAACCACAATGTCGGCTTTTGCTTCAGGTACATATGGAAAATACGGATCGTCTTCTGAAGGACTGTGGAAATTGTCCACCTGTTGGGCATCCCTAGAAAGTGCATCGGCTACCTGCATCTGTGTTGCAGGCTTGTAGCGAATTTCTACATCAAACTGCTGTAGGATAGCTATCCAGCGTTCGTAGATCGCTCCTTTCATCTGCTTCTGAAATAGAGGTCGAAGGGCTTGGTGGTCACATTCCACAAAGAACTTCCGTCCTCTCAGATATGCAGCACAATCAAGAACAGCAGTAACCATTCCAAGAAGCTCAAGTTTGGTTGGACCATATGATCTTTGGTAGCGGTTCAGCGATTTTGATCCAAACCTGACAACATGGATATCACCTGTGGTAGAGTCAGAAGTAGATTGATATAACATATAACCTATTCCTTTTGAGCATGTATCTACACTAATATGGAAGGTTTTGTCAAAATTTGGAAATGCTAAAACTTCTGAATGTTCCAAGAGAGATTTTAGACGGTCTAAAGCATCTTGACATTCCTTTGTCCAATGAAATCGAATACCTTTCCGTGTAAGATTGATCAAAGGCTGTGCCTCAGCACTGTAATTGGGAATAAACTTTCGAAACCAGTTGAAAAGGCCGAGGATCCTTCGAAGAGATTTAACATCGGTTGGAGGACTGATTTTCTGCACAGCATCTATGCGATCAGGTGGAGGGGAAATTCCTTTGCTGGATATTTTGTGTCCTAAGAAAATGCATGAGTCTTGGGCAAAAAAACACTTTTTGGGTCCCAGTTTTAGTCCAGCAGACTCAAGTCTACAGAAAACCTCCTCTAAATCTATTAAATGATGTGAAAAAGTTGATGATCTGATGAGGATGTCATCAAGATAACACAGACAAGACTTAAATGTCAACCCTCTAAGTACTTTGTCCATTAAAAGCTGGAATGTGCTAGAGGCGGAGCTTAATCCCATTGGTAACCTTTGGAACTGAAAGGTGCCATAACATGTATTAAATGCGGTCAGTCTTGCACTATTCGAATCAATAGGCATCTGAAAAAATCCAGACGATTGATCAATTGATGTGAAATATTGAGGTGTGTTGTTGGAGAAAGATTCAGTTAATTCTTGAAGGTTAGGTATTTCATACTGAAAAGTTCGGGTCTGTGAGTTAAGGTATCTGAAGTCGACACAAAATCTAAACTGGGATAGACTGGAGTCTTTAGTAATTGGTTGAGATGGCTTGGTGTCCCTTCCTCGCTTAGAAACAAGGACCACTGGGCTAGTGATGATTATTTCATCCGACTCGCTTATTGGGGCAATGATACCTTGGCGTAAAAGTTCATCCAGTTGATGCCGTAGTACTTCCTTTTTGTCTGGAGGAAGTCTATAGGGTCTCTGGTGTTTTGGTTTGGCATCTGGTTTTAAAAGTATCTTGTGGGTAACAACATCAGTATAGCCTAAGTCAAGTGAGTCTGGAGTCACAAACAATCCTTTATGCTTCAGCAAGAGTTCTTTTAGGCTATTCTGTTCTGATGGTGGCATGTGCTCAGGAATATTGAAATTGGCAAGATAGGCGTCCAATTCGCTGTTATTTCGAGTATCTCGTTCAACATTCTGAACAAAACAGTCAGATACATCGGTGCTTTCAAAATCTGCCGACGCGTAAGAAAAATGAGCGATAGTCTTACCTTCTAGAATTGTAATTGGACTTGTACCAGCGTTAAGGATTTTAATTGGCACTGAATGTTCATGAGAAACTGTCACTAAAGTTTTTGATATCAAAAGATGTTTGTGAACACTATATGAACTACTAGAGCAAACACCTTGTGAACCATATAATACATGGTTAGGAACAAATCCCCAGATAACCATTTCAGAATTTGCTTGTATGGTTGTACGGCGTGGACATTTTACACAGTTTTGGCCGAATGAATAAGTATTTTGTTTGAAATCTAAAATAACACCCTTGTCATGTAGAAAACTAGTCCCTAGAATCATTGGATGGGATGTGTGTGGCAGTATATGTACTGGTATGCTATGAGCATTGCCTTGGATACGCATATTAACCATTGCTGTTCCTACAAGAGATATTGTTTGGTTGTTAGCAAGAATTATTTGATCACTTTGTGAATGTTCAAAACCAAACTTCCAGGTCGTAGGAATGCGCGAAAACAAATCATTGCTAACAATGTTGATCTTACTACCAGTATCCAACAGGGCTGCTATCTTGATAGAGTTAATGTCAACTGGAAGAAACAAAAACTGAGGTTTTGAGGTATTAAGTGTTGGGTGTACCGATTCCTCCAATCTTGACCCCATATCTGTATCGATTAATGCCGAGACCCTGAGGAGTTGTACACATAGTCTGCATTGGAAAGCTGGGTGGCCATACTGGGAACAGAGTTGGCATTGAATACCAATAGCAGACTCACCAACACCAGTCCAATTACACTGACGACTCATATGTCCCATACCATGACACGAGAAACATTCTATCTGTTGAGTGTCGCGACTCTGACCTTGACCTTGTCTGTATCCTTGGGTATAACCTTGACCTTGTCTTTGACCTTGGGTATAACTTTGACCTTGTGTATATGCTTGACCTTGAGTATGACCTTGTCCATAGGTATAACCTTGACCCTGGGTATAATCTTGACCTTGGACATGACCCTGACTATGACAGAACGGTCTGTACTGTGGTTGCTGGTGGGAAGAGCCATGGCCGTGCACTGTTGTCAATGTGGCAACCATCTCTGTCAAGGACTTCACTTGAGTCTTAAGGTCCGCAAGTTCAGAAGAATTTGTTTTGTTCTGTGATACTGCACAAATAGTGTTGTCCAAGCGAATACCACAACTCTCTGCCATTTTTGCTTTTGAGAGGGCCTGGTCAAGGGTGGTAGGAGAACCTGCACCAACGTACAATGCCAAATCTTTTGGTAGACCTGTAATAAATTTTGCCATTAACTCATGTTCAGGTTTTTTCATTAATTGGCCCTCTTCCACTACCAAGCAATAGAAATCTTCGATTGGCTGACCAGGAAGCAAGTGGAGAGACTGGAAGTTAGCAGTTTCTGTGAGCATCTGGGGACTGTGCCAGTCCAAGGCTAGAAACCGTCCATGAAAAGCACTAATTACAGTGTCCCAGCTCTCTTTTGTAGAAAAAGGTAGATTATTGAACCATGTCAAAGCTGGTCCCTGCAGGTGGAGATGGAATGCAGCGATTTTTCTAGCATCAGAGTCAACAACATTTATTAATGTGGCATAGGAACTAAATTCATTCAAAAATTTATCTGCATTCTCATGAGGATATCCTGTAAATTTTGTGCAAGTAATTGCTTTAGCCATGATGTTGAAATTTAGTTCATCTGCTGTCTCATATGTATCTAAATTAGGAAATGTAACTTCTAATAAGTTGTCAGTAATGTTCAGTTTATCATCAGTAATACTTGTAATGGAACATGAAGAACTATCATTTTCAAATTTGAATGAGTCCTCAAAAAGTTGATTTGTTTTAAAAAAATTGTCATCAAGAATGTCCGAATCACTATCATATTCATTTTCCACATTGTAAATTAATGGAGGTGTAAGGCTATTCATGACATGTGACCAGTTATTTTACAAATTTCACCTCTGTTTTTCATCCTTGGAAGAATAGTTCACAGATGTTGGCCGGTAGGCTTTCAAGATTTAAAATAGTGAACACATTTATATAAAAAAAAAATTGAAAGTTTTCACTCTGCAGGTTAATTTCGAGACAATAAATGCAATTAATAATATGCAGCCAATGAAACACACACATGTATGTCGGCCGGTGGGCTTTCAACAAAACATGTGACTTTTATAATATTTGTCATACAATTATATACACACACAAACTGTAGGCCTATACTATACAAATTCATATATATCACAATTTTGTGTCGGCCGGTGGGCTTTCAACAACAAAACCATGTGACTAAGGTCAGTAAATATGCAAATGAAAAGACAAGTAGAGTTTGTACGTTGATATAGTCGGCCGGTGGGCTTTCGACTCAAAATCAGCAGTTTTTATTGGACAAGTTCATGATATACAAACAAAACTTTGCGCTGCCACACAGAAAGTAAACTTTGTCGTGGATGTAGGCCATCATGCAATTTAAAGTATGAAAACCTAGATATGCGGCCACGTGATATATGGATCCGAAGGTCAGTGTGAAGGCCTAAATGTACTCCAGTGTGTGCGGTATTGAAATTTGATATGAAGTCATTCAGCCCCATTAAAAAGTCCTCAAAGTGTTGCTGATATCTTGGACATACTTCAGCAAGAGTCAAGCGTGATTTAGAGGGATATTTGGCAACTGTACGTCTGATATCTTTTGGTGGAACGGTGCCGAAAAGTATTAAAGCCGATGGAATTTTATTTCGAACGTGTTGTTCGATGTTCAAAATTGTAGAAACAAGACTTTCATATAGATTAGTTTTACATTGGTCAATATAGTTAGCTATATCATCAGGGATGTCATTGATACCAACACAAAATATATAGAGCTTATAATTGGTGTGGTCGAAGTTCCTAAGTAAACCTATGTGGTCTCGAAGTGTTGACCCCCTTGATACTCGCAATGTTAACTCGTCCAAATGAGCACCAGCAAATCGGGAATCGCTAAATAAAACACACTTACTCATAACAATCCGTCACATATCGCGCTAAAACTCATAAAAACCTTCTTTTCAATTCGAATTCTCCACCATGTAGTGTTTGTCCGGGGAATTAACTCAATATTATCTTTTAAAAATTAAAAAAACACTCGTAACACGTGTTTCGTTTTCTCTCGACAATCGCCTTCTCTCTATTTCTTTTCCTCTAAACACAAAAGAGTTCAACAAACCTCCAAACTGCAAGTTGGGAGTTATCGCCCTTACCACAGTTCCCAGACCAGTAATTACCATTATATATAACAAACCGAACATTAATGTTCGTTTAAAAATATAATGGCAATTACTGAGGTGTGAAAAAATACTGTAGAGGATAGAACATAGTGTGGGCCTTCAGACATACAGCTAGAATTATTATAAAGTTGGTCAGATCCTCAAGGACAAGGAGAGGATTGAACACAGACCCGGGGAGTCACTATCTCCTATCAACTTATGCCGAAGCATGACCTATGAAACCATGATGAGCATTAAACTTTTTCACATATTTTTTTCCCCAGTGCAGTAAACTGGATTTTTCTGAAATAGCAAGGAAAACAGATTCTACCAATTGACCCTATTTCCTTATTACCTACATGTATGGGAGACAAATTGGATACATTGGTTAATCCCCTTGAACTTTTTGACACAACTTTCTTTTCATTACTTCTACATCTCATCCCACCCCCTTCTATGGCATTCTTTTCTGTTTCTATAGATATCACTTCTAAACAATGCTCATGTATATAATTGAGATTTAATTAGCAGTAGGTCAATTTGACATACCCAAAATAGTAAATTTTGTAGTTAATCACCAATGGATATTCATTGAAATGATGAAAATGTGTGAGAGTTAAAATGTTTATACGATGTATTTCCATTGTTATAAACATGAAGAAAAAATAAATTAAAAAAAATCACTTCTATGTAAACTTTCAGGTCAAAAGCCTTTCTGCGAAATTTAATTTTACTATTCTATAATTTCTTTGTATTTCAACCTTTTTAAAAAAATTATTTGTCGACTTAATTCATTTAAGGAATTTATTGATATCGAATTGCAATATTTTATTGATATTGAAGTTAATAAAGTATAAAAAAAAACCTGATGCTAAATAGAACGACCCTGTATGTTTCAATAAATTAAAATCAGCACATTATTAAATTACCTGTGGCTACGTCATCAAATATAAACTTACAAAAATCTGCAGTAAATGCAAATCCCGTCAGAATCTCTAAACATAGTGATTATATTTCCATTAGTCCTAAATCATTTTTTTTTTTTTTTTTATGAATTCAGTGGATTTTATTGAATTTTGAAAAATATGATATGTATGTGCATGTGAATGAGTATGGAGATGAGATTGGTGTTTGTGTGTATATATGTATGTTTGTATGTATTAAAATAGGTGGATTCTTTTTTTTTTTTTTCTTTTTCATCTCTCTCTCTGTTTAGTTTTTTTTCATCGTCTCTTTTATTTACTATTACATGTATATCTATTATTCATTTTTTTTTATTTATGTATTTTTTTATTTTATTATTTACCCTTTCTCTTATCTGTTATACTTTCTCTTCAATAAATTATCTTCTCTATTGTAAAGCAAAACTTTCCTCTCAATTATGATCTTTCTTTTCCTCCATTAATTGATAATAAGTATTCCATTTTACTATAGCGTTACATAATTAGAAATAAAACTATAGTATACCACTAAAATTATTTATATTTATGATTTAACGGAAGTACGGAAAGGACCTGTATAGGCTTAGCCTGTTGTCCATTCCATTTTATATCTAAAATCTATCTCTATTATGAAATCAATTAAAATGCTCGACTGAGTAAAATATTTGGAAATCAAATGTACATGTAACTTGTCAGATATCTAGTCTAATTCCGTCCTCAGTCTAATTTATAATTTAGCCTAGGCTAATACTTAACCGATCGCAATGTACAGATGGACTTTAGTAATAGCTTGCAAAACAGTTCTGATGCGCTAGGCCTAAAAGATAATTTTGGTTTGCTCGCATAGAAACTAAACATTGGTAAATCACGGGCACATGGCATACTTAGATGAGGTTAGTTTTAGCGCGTATTTAGACTAGGCCACCTAATAGAACCGTAAAAATGAAAGTGCCTTCGAATCAAAACAATGAAAAAGTACCCTTGGCGTACCTGTCAGCTGGTATCCATGTCGTATGACCACGATTTTTAACCAACATTTTAAATTATGAATGCTTCGATGCCCCAAAATACCGTGAGGCCTAATAAGCGGTCGTCAGCATCTTAGTGACAGGTGGCGCCCCCGAATCAGTATAAAATAACGATGATGTAATGTGGGGCCACAATGGGGGGAAATCTGCAAAAAGTGTTTAGATAAATTGTCGTATTCAAATAGCCGTTAGATTTTACGTTTAAGTCAAATAAAAGAAAAAATAGGTACGGTGGCGTGTCTAGCTAATCATTGATATTTTCGTAAATATTTTTCAACGAAGAAAGAAGCACAAGAATATGTATCTATTACTAATTTCTTATGTATTTTATTGTTGTAATTTGACGGCTTACAATTAGTTAATATGAAAAAATATATAAAGTTCTGTAATAAACAAATTTAAAATAAATTTCAGAGAAGACGTTTACCTTACATGTGATATCTTTCTTTTCTTATTTTGATTTAAACGATTTAAACCTAATTTATTGTCAAAACGTATGTTTTTTGCAACTTATCAGTCTCTCTCTCTCTCTCTCTCTCTCTCTCTCTCTCTCTCTCTCTCTCTCTCCTCTCTCTCTCTCTCTCTCTCATTCATTCTTATGGCTATTTAAATACTGTATTACCTTGGTGAATGGGTCCATCTAGATCAAGAATCTTCATACTGTAACTGGTCTGTGATGGTGGTGTTGATGGCTCGAGAACCGGAACGGGGGGCACATAGTAGTAATCGTCGGAAGGCATATTACACAGCGCGTCATATATGGAGAAACTCATTTTGACAAATATCTATTAAGCATCCAGAAATGAAATCTTTAAAAGATGCTGAAACAGTCGACCACGCCCACGAACAAAAAACATTTGTTGAATCATAACCACGTGATATTTAGATACAAAACGATTGGCTCTTTTAATTTTGTATAGACACACGTGTATCAAGTAGTATGGCTTCATGCACCGATCGCTTACCTGTCAGTATACCAAACAGCTAATTAACATGCTTCCTACCTTTGGAAGTTGGCTTGTATATCTAAACAGTAGGCCACATCTGAAGAACGCGACTACCTGTAACATTCTTAAAGGCGAACTCGATATCAAAGAACATTACCTGTCAAGTTAAAGCCAAGTTACCTGACGAGTGTGGTGAAGATAACAATCTAATATACATGTAGTTACTGCTCTGTTCTGCTTATGAGGATAATTACGTAATATTGTGAAAGTGATACTTATTCACATTTTTTTTTTTTAAACTTGGCAATTCAAAATCTGTGAAAAATAATTTTGAACAAGAAGGCTTATAAATGTAACGAGCTACTGTTCGAAGATCTTTACCAGTTTGTTATTAATATATTCATTCATTAAAATTGTTTAATACCTTGATAAAATATAGTTAAAGAAGCATGAACTGTGCATACTTCATATCTCTAACTCGGAAAAGGAAAACGCATTTCAAGCTAAAAACAATCTCAATGAAATATGAACAATATAGAACTGTACAGAGCAACACCTTATTTGGTGCAATTTAATGAATTTTAAATGAATCATAAAACAATATATATATAATCTACCATTGTCATTAAAGTGCTTCCGTGATTGGATTTTAAAATAATTATCATTTGTCAATATAGCGTGCGATATTTGAATAAAAGTGGCTTTTAGAAGGTCATTTCCATTTTTTTTTAAAGCATGTTTAAATGTAAAGGAATCCCTCTCAAACAAGCCACCTTATATGAGGATCTAGGACACGTGTCAGTAATCAATTACTGTATGGTTTCCGTTTATAATCATCTTCTTTTCATTATAGACCAACAGGCCGTTTACGGCTCTTGGGAAGCTCCTTGCAGACAGCAGTGACCCTCGTGTACAGCCAGTCCACGATGACACATCCGTTGTCTCAACTGACTCTGATGGCGATATACTTGAAAGTACGATTCTTTGTTTAATGTAAATAACTTAAAATAAATAATGATTGTTGTAAACACTGAAGTGTTGCCTACAATTTTGCTAAATAAGGACAAATTCTACATTTTCAGAGGTGGAATGAAGATATCTAATTATGACAATAAACGAATATCAAGTTAAACGTTAAGCTATAGCGGATGCAGGGTTGGGGTCCACCCAACCACCCATTTTTCGGACGAAGACACTAAAATAACGTCCATGCCAACCCCAACCCCACCCCAATCGAAAATCTTTTCCCTGAAAGAAAGATTGCAAAATTTGCTATAATCATTTCATTTCCCCAAATTTTGGCCCCAAGACCCCTCGCTAAAAAAAATCGGCTCTCGCCCACGGCGCTCGCACTAAATTTCTGGAACCCACGCCCCTTTGAAATTTCTAGATCCGCGCCTGTTAATAATTCAGTTAGGTAATGGAACTAAATCTGATTCTTATTTATAATAGCATCGGAACAAGTACGGATGTAGTGCCGAGGACATGGACGAACTGATCGCACTCCACAGAAGCACGGCTTGCCCCGGAAGCAAGATTCCAGCCAATATCGCCGAAATGTATGGAGGGTTAAAAGGGACATAATTCTATGTTTAACTTTTCTTGTTTGTTTAACCATTTAACTTATTGTTTTGAATATTGTTCCTTTATCTTTTATTATTTTCATTTCCTTATTTTTACATCGTGATAAGTGTTGATATTAAATTTCTTTTATTCAGCGGTAGATAGTTTGTTTTTCTTTGTTTTATATTCCTATTGCTGCAGACTGATGCTATAAACTAAGTAAAATAGTGTTTAACAATTTTAGATATTAGTCGGCTATTTCTATTTTGTGACCAAAAACTTCGATTTAATATGTCATTTTTTCAGTTTCTGCTTGATTATGGTTTTCAAATTTAGTGGTTAAGATCGCATTTTCTTCTTTTCCTATTTGGTTATCTAAGTATATTTTGTTTCACAACAACAATGTAAGTGTTTCAGAATTATGTCCCAAAAAAACCTTGATGCATTTTTCCCAACTATTCTAACACCAGGGGCAGTAAAATCTAAACATAAATATATAATCACGGGGCGCTCCCCAACAACCACCGACTGGTAACTTCATATTATGATTTTATCAAAACTGTTAAATCCTAAGCATTGTGCTTATTAGATATGTAATTATTAGTAATGAGACACCGTTTGTGTACCCATAAAATGTTTCTTTTTGACGATTTTTCCGTGTCGTTTTACGACATCGCTCAACTTTTGTGACGGAAGTGGGTCAATCTAGACCAACGTTCATCTTTTCGATAACAAATCTAATCTCTTACGGAGTCGTAGGTTTCCAGTAGGTTTCCTAGGTCTAGTGTAAATGTTATGTGTTCATTCACGTTTTAGAGACAGGCGACGTTTAAATATGTAATATTTTTAAAATGTCTTTATTGTTTGTTTGTTTAATGAAATTACTGTGTCGTTAGTTTATGCTTTGATGTCTTGATCAGCTGATATTTGTTTATGTTGTGGAGCAACGACATTTCGAGAGTCATATCTCGTACACATTAGCTAAGTACGATGACACGAACTTTCAAGGAACTACGTATACTGTACATGTACTTCAGTACACACTAGCAATATATTAAATAATTCTTTTTCAGTAATAGAAGTTTTTTTTCTCAAATTCTTAATGAAATATAGATATGTTCTAATGCTTTAAATTTTGACAGTGTCAAATTATATCATCTGTTGCATTGATTAATAAATGAAATAAGTTTTCAAATATATTTAAACCCTTCACTTTTATGCACCAAAGAAAGCAATATGCAAGAAAGCTGTTCTGACAAATTTTAAGCTAAAATATTGTCAATTATTATGTTGCATTAGGAAAAATTCTGTTGCTTTGGGTGTATAGAAAGATGTCATGCATTTTTTTTTTTTATCTTTTAAAATTAAATCAATTTCAATTTATTACAAAAAATTATCAGATAGAAAATTATTTGACAAAATCAAAGAGTTACCAGGTTAGCTATCACAATTTTACAAAATAGGTTACTTTGAAATTTCATGAATTAGTAAATTTTCAAATTTCTATAAGTTGCTTTATTATCAATTCCATATCAACATATTTCAACCCTTTGCTTACATGTGCCAAAGAAAACCATGTACGAGAAACCTGTTCTGAGAAAATTTTACTAAAATTATGTTGCTTGTTATATCACATAAGTTAATTAACTAATTTAGGGTGTGGAACCATGTTGTAGTTTTTGTCTTTTGAATTTGTAATCAGTTTCAACTTATTACAAAAGATATAATAGAAAACTACTTGTCAAAATTAAAGAATTGCTAATATTTTCTTATCACTATTTTACAAATAGTTTTTTCTCCAAAATTTCATCTGCACATAGGTAGCAAGTGGTAAATTTTGAAATATCTTTGCTTTAAATATCATTCCGACGTACTTCAACCTTTCGCTTACATATACCAAAGAAAACAATGTGCAAGACACCAATTCTGACAAATTTATACTTAAGTTTTTGGAACTATTATGTATTTACTGTGTTGCAATATGTTAAATTCAATGTTGGGGAACAAAGTATTTTTTTTTTTTTTTATCTTTTGAATTTAAGCTTTACTTATATAAAGGTATTATAGAAAATTATTTGACAAATTCAAACAATGACCAGGATTTAATGATAACCATTCTACAAGATAGTCTTCTTCATAATGTCATCTTCACACAGGTGAAATACAGTAACAGTAGGACTAGTGTACATGTAAATAGTTGTTTCTTTTTTTTAGGCCAACACCACCATATGCAAACATTTACATTAGGAAGGGTGTTACAAATTGTTGGCCAAAGACTGCAGTTAATTTCCCTCTATATTCTACTGAAGAAACAAATTCAGGATTTTGAAACTTTACATAAAATCTGGTTTTAATTTCATATTGTAGAACTATTTTCTCAATATCAAACTATTTTGATATTTGGATAACACCATTTTCTTTTATTTTCACATCTTTTACAATTGCAACTGTAACAAATAAAAATTAAAAAGTTTTAAACAGGTACTGAAATTGCAGGCCTTAGACCGCAAGTAATTATCCTCGATGTTCTATTTAAAAAAAAAATCATTAAAATGTTTTTGAGACTTTGCATAAAATATGGTTTTCATTTCATTTTGTAGAAGTACTCTCTCAATTTCAAGCCATTTAGATATTAAGAAACAAATTTTCCACAATTTTCACTTCTTTGGTACTATTGCCACTGTAAGATAGTTAATTATTATTATTGAGGGGCCGCGGTGGCCGAGTGGTTAAGGTGTCATGACACTTAATATCACTAGCTATCCACCTCTGGGTTGCTAGTTCGAAACCTACGTTGGAAGTTAACTGACCATGGTACTGACCGTAGGCCGGTAGTGTTTCTCCTGGTACTCCGACTTTCCTCCACCTCTAAACCTGTCACGTCCTTAAATGAACTTAGCGGTTAATAGGACGTTAAACCAAATACACCAAGTATATTAGTATTATATATATGTGCTGTCATGGTTATGTCTTTGGACAAGACCACTTTACCCTTTTGTTCTGGATGGCATGCAATGGGCCTCTTGTATGTTGTTCAGTCAGGTAGTCACCAACTACTACAAGGAGACTCAGCCTCAGACTTAAAGATGCTACTTATTTTTTTAGAATCTTGGCAAACTGGTCTACACTGCTACCTTACAAGAAGTTTAAATCATTTATTTGAAAAGAAAATATTATTTATTTTGCTTGGTAAGCTCCATTTCCTGGATGGCTTGTGGACAGACAGGTCTCCTGCATGTTGTTCAGAGGTAGTCACTAACTACTACAAGGAGACCCTGCCTCAAACTGACTCAGCTGGCTATTCAAAGGGTGATAAACAAAGCTAACAAATAACAAAGCAAATATATAAGAGTAAGAGATAATTTGCTACTTAATTTTCAGAAACTCCAGGGCAAACTGGTGTACACTGCTACCTGATAAAAGGTTGAAAAAGTTATTTAAAAATAAAAATATGATTTATTATGCATTATTAAGCTTCATTTACATGAATTATTGGTCAAATTCACATAAATAATTTAAAACTTGCTAATTACTTAATTTTCATCTGTGATAGAAAAGGGAGATAACTCGCTCACCTGTTTTGATATTAAATTACATGGGTAATAAGATATTTCCCTAAAGTTATATTCATGATCGATCAATTATCGATATGATGAAGATTGATAATGAACTAATTAGTGATTCCCAACGCTACTGAAGAAGTTTTCGAATGAAAAAAATTAGACAATCTCCCCAATTTGCTTGACACGGACCACTGACAAAGACGCTTGATACTGACTTTGAACTATGAGGAAAGTCCCGAAATGAAATTTACAATTTAATATATTGAATCAATATTCGGCAAAATCATCGGTTGATGGAAGTCTAACAGTTATATCCGAAGTCTTGGAACTGGCAGTACGGGCGCTGTATGATCAATCTAATTAAAATCTAGATGGTCATTATCACTACACGTTTCTCATGTAACGTAGTGAGAATGACCATCTAGATTTTAATTAGATTGCTGTATGATATGCAGAACTACGAAAACCAGTCTAGTACTTCGAGCTCTTGGCCTACTGCCTGTGCCATTCAACCGGAGCAGACACGAAAAAACGGGCTCGGTGTCGCAGGGACCTATATAGGTCTCTGGGTGTCGTAAACACTTTTTTTAAACTAGGATTTTATCATCTGAGGATATAATATTGATATTATTTCGAATATTAAGGATAAAAAGCAGTGAGTGTATAATTTAGGGCCAAAGCTTAATCCAAACAATGATGAAGTGTTTCAGTCGGGCATTGGTAGGAATTTGAGAGTCACTGTTGCCATGGCTGCTGTAGGGAGTAATCCTTACTTTCGAAGCGATTGATTTGAGCACCCTCTGGCGATAGAATGAAGATGAAAAATTGCATAAGGGTTTTTTTGGGACATAATTCTAACTTTCTATTTCTTACTTTTTCCCCTTTCTTTCTCTCTTCATTTTAGTTTCATCTTTCATGTAACATTTTCTAGCAAAAATAGTTATTTTACAAGTTGTAAAATTGGAGAACTTTAAAGTTTAAATATAAAATCTTAACAACAGTAAAAAAAACAAAAAACAAAATGCACAATTGAAGATAAAATGTTAGAATAAAGAGTTTTGAATTGAATAACGTAAAATGAAGCATTAAAATTGTGAGAAATAAATCAGTAATGACAAATAATGAGAAGTTGCAATTAGAAAAGTAAAAAAAGATTGAAAATAGTATGTTGACTTATGTCCCTTTTAACCCTCCATAGAAATGTAGGTCATTTCACACTACTGAGATTCAGATTCTAATACTTTATAGCTCTCTCTGCATACTCGTTGTGATCTGTATTACAATTGACATGAATCACGAAATACACTATTGATACAATATCAATTAATAAGTATATCATCTTGCAAAAATTATGTGTTTTTTTTCCGGAGAAATTGAAAAAGATAATTTATAATCGTAATAAATACCTTAGTCAATATATATATATGTCAAGTAGTAATAACGACAGTACAGACAAGTAAATTGTCGAATTTTCGAGGGCAATCTGCCCCTTTATCAAGACACAGGTAAATTAACATACGATCACATATAGACATAGAACAGTTACACAAATATATATAAATATAATTGACGAAATAATATTTCTATTTGAACATGGACTTGTATATATACACACACACTCGGTCGTGTTTTACAACAGTACAATCTCCGCATTAACTAGAGTGACTATAACTGATAACATTCTCACATTCCCATAAGTCCGAATAGCTTATATGGTAAAGTCATCGCTTAGCTACCCAAAAGTTCGAATCACCAAGATGTATATTTTCATATTTTGTTGTTTCTTAAAACCATTTATTTTGTCTTGATCGTATTTAAAAGATATTTGAACATTTAATGCATATTTGATATAAGCTTTTTAGCATAAAATGCTGAGATAAAAAATGTCCACGTGGATAATTTAAAAAAAAAAATCATAAACGATTTACCCCGTATCATTCAAGGTAAAATGTAAATGCATGGGTGTGTAGTGTAAAATTTATATTTAACTTGTTAATTTATTTATTTCTGATGGTATTGATTGACTATGACCTTGACTATCTATTTTGGTACTGTGGGAAACACTGGGGTCACGTTATATTTTACCTGTACTTTAGCCCAGACTATCTGTGGTCTAGGTCAGGATAAGCGGAAAACGATCATCCCCCTTTATATCTTTTTCCTATTTGATTCTTACTTTATCTAAATTTCGTTTAGTGTGTAGTATATAACAGACATTCGTTCCGTGTATTACTTCAAATGAATAATAGATATTCTTATAATTTCTTGGTTGCGTATATTTTATGAATCCGTACTAACTACGGAATAGCATTTGTTGATACCATAGTTTTCAGCTGCATAAGGTTTTGAAACAAAAACAAGACCAGTCTATAACCGTTAATTAAAATCGCTGTAAACTGAGTTGTACAGATAAATGCCTGGGTCAAGACCTCGCAGAGGTTGCTATGACCACTCTATGTGTAAAGCGAGCTAGCTGTTCAGTTGTCGACACGGGTGACTGACCCAGACTTTTTTCTCCACGTGGTTGAAAATCGTCCGGATTAAAATTGGAAATGTTTGTAATAAGTGCTTGAAACGTAAATAAATCAGTGGAGCTTGGACCTATACAGTAGTGTATAATATACTAGCTGTCCCATCGGAGATGATATACTATACAATGCAGAAACATGTGGCATTTGTTAAATGATACCTGCATTTTTGAAAACGGAATCTAACAGAACACTTGACATGTTGGAAACTTGTGTGTGTGTTTTTTTTGTTTTGTTTTATTTATATATATATATATACAGCAGATCTGTGTTTGGCTTTTTATTTTATTATATATATATATACCAACGTAATGTATATCATTATGTATGCTCCTTGGGTCGAAAACGCGAGAATGCAAATACTCGACGGCGAAAAATGCGAAATCGCCACAGCGAGAGTGCGAGGTAATCTCGCGTTTTCGCCGTCGCGTTTTCGCCGTCGCGTTTTCGCATTCTCGCCGTCGAGTTTTCGGAATTCTCGCGTTTTCGTTCTTTCGCATTCTCGCGTTTGCGCTCCCTCGCCGTCGCGTTTTCGCATTCTCGCGTTTTCGACCTAAGGTCGACAGTAGCGAGAATGCGAGATTTGATACTTGGCCCTAACGAGCCTACCATACTTTTGCTCTCCTCGCCGTCGAGTTTTCGCATTCTCGCGTTTTCGCTCTGTCGCAATCTCCTGTTTTCGCTCCCTCGCGGTCGCGTTTTCGCATTCTCGCGTTTTCGACCTAAGGTCGAGAGTGCGATAATACGAGATTTGATACTTGGCACCTAATGAGCCACCATAAAGAGTTGAGAACAATTTCGAAAATTCTTCTAAATTGTATTTTATATCAGCATATTGTAGATCATTTTGAATGCAGTTGTATCTCACGAAGTCTTTTAAATTTAGAAATGTACTTACTTAGTTTAGGATTACAAGCAACACGATTTAAGTGTTGTAACTGATAGATACCAAGGTATCCGCAGAGCCCAAAGACTGTGTAATATGTAATAGAAGGGAAAGTTGAAGTTGAAAACCCATTTTATATTATTATGTCCAGTTTATTCAGAGTTGAGAAGTTTGTACATCAAGCCGTATTTTCAATCGCCGCCCTTCTGTATTCAAGTAAACTGAATTAGATGAAAGTAAAAATGTTTAAAACTTCAATAAATTTCAGTCAATACCTAATGCATGCTTAGTCCAAAAGAATATCTCTACTCAATAACCTGAATTGCGTTAGACAGTATTTGTCAAGTTTCGTTATTTTGCTTGCTTTAGAGAGTGTGTTAATGGTATGAATAATACTTATATCGGTTGTGTTCTCCGCCATCTTGTTTCAAATGAATTGTAATGTACGTTTATGTAATATGTTAATCCTATATGGTGTGCTACAATCGGAAAATAAACTAAACTAAACTGAAAAAAACGTCTGTGCTGTATAGGCATGTCCACTCGGGCGTAACATTCGACGGTGACGTCATTCTTGAACTCTCATATATAACATGTAGCATGTCACTAATTTTCTCTCATAACGAGCCAAATACAACATGTAACATCTTACTAATTTTCTATTAAAACGAGCCAAATACAACGTGTATCATCTTATTTCTGTTATAACAGGTCGTATATAACATGTAAAATTTGAATAATTTTCTATTTTAACAAGTTGTTGTAACATGTATGACATTTGAAAAACGGGCCGTTTATATAACGATTTATATAATATAGCCTTTATTATTTAATCTCATTTGACCGCCGCTATTCAACTCAACATTAGCCTATATAATAAGTGCTTAATTTATTTTCATTTGTCAAAGGTGATTCCAAAAATTTAACATTCTCATCTTGACTTTAAGTTCTAATGGGTATCTTCCCAATCCCCATAAATTCATATAGTTTGGTGTATTAGATCTAACATTTAATATTCTTTACAAAACTTAAGATGTATTATTTCTAGAGACTTGAAGATCTTCGTATCCCCAGATTTTTTTGCTTCACATAACAGAATCGATTCAACTAGCGAATCGAAAAGTATTGAGTTGCAAATCAACAGGAATTGCCTGACTTCGTATTTTTCTAAAAAATGAAAATATGGACTTTGGTGCTTGTTCGATAAGCTTACGACTAGCAATTACAAAATTTTCGTTCGATTTAAAAGTAACACCTAAATATGTGAAGCAGTCTACAGTTTCTAGTATTTGATCGTTAAGCGTGAAATTATGTCGCCGTTTAGTTTTTTCATTTACTAAAGATCATCACCTTAGTTTTCTTTATATTAACTTCAAGCTTCCATAATTTACAATATTCATTAAAAATCATTAGAGCAGCTTGCATACCTTCCGATGTTTCAGAGAAAATAACAGTATCATCCGAGTATACATGTAATAATACAAATACCTCGATAAGAATATGGAGTTTTCTGGTAATCTCATCACTTAAATTCTGAAGGGGAACACTGCCTTTTGACATCATAAATTCTTCTAGGTCATTAAGAAATACGGAAAACAAAAAATGGGCAGGAGATTTTCCCCTTGCCGGACCCCGACTAAGCAAGGGAAAAAGTCCGAGGTTTCCAAATGGAAGTTTACACAAGATTTACATATTATATATTATTTTGAAATGTTTACATTTTATTCCGCTTTTATTCATTTTCTTCCAGAGTCCAGTTCTCTAGATATTATCAAACGCCTTACGGAAATCCACAAACGTACAATAAAGTTTTTATAACAGCCGATAAACAAAGAGAAATTAACGAATGCATTATAAAAATGTTATCCATTGTAGAGTGGTTTTTTTTCGGAACCCCGCCTGGTTTTATAGATATCAGACCGACTGAGTCGGCGAAATATTAAGTCTGTTATTGATGAACGATGTAAATTATTTTCCTAGACAGCTTATCAAGTAATACCCTGTAGTTGTCGGGGTCATCGGAATTTCCTTTATTTGTTTTTAAATAGGTTGATCACATCGATTGCTTAATTTTCGGGTATTAAACCTGTATAAATATAACATTAAATAGTTTGCAATACAATTGATATCATATCGGGTGACGAATTTTTTAATATATTCAATTTAAAATTTGTCTACTCCAGGCGCCTTATTATCTTTTAATTGATTGATAGCGCTTTTGAAGCTCATCTTCCGATCTAATACGATTCAGTATATCGCCGTTTTCGTCATGGGTTGTGTTGTTACCTTTCGTTATTATCTTCAAGATCGTTAGCATCGTCGCCATCTTGAATTCTGTTGAGATTTTTAAATACTGATAAAGGGTCTCTATTGAATTTCACCTGCTTTTTTCGTACATTGTGAATTCTGTTTAATGTATTCAAGAACATTTTTTTGTTATTTTTAAGAAATCTGCCGTAGTTCTTTCGTGCACTTTTCTTTAAATTTTCTGTAATTGATAAGGAGTCGTTTCCTGTACTCTGTCCCCTTTTTATTCATCAGTTTTTTGTACACGTTGACTTAACACGTTTATATGCGTTTCTTGCTCTATCATTTTATTAAACCATAACTTATATTTGTTCGTTTTTATTAGCGCGATTGTTTTTTTAACTCCAAGTATGTCTTTCGCTGTAGTCGTTAACACGGAGCAAATGTCATTTACTACATCGTTGATTTGGTCACTAGTAATCGAATTATTTCCTGCTAATCTATTCAGAGTGCTGTTGATATCTGGTAGTCTGTCCTGATTGGTCAGACTAAGAATATCAGAGAAAGTATTTGCCTTAGCTTGGTCCCCATTTTATATTTTCAGTACTAACATCTTCACGGTTATCTGATAAAGTGTTTATATTAAATGTATTTTGACATTGTAAGCGACAAGAGAATTCTATAGTTTTATGGACGTCCGAGAATAAAGGATCAAATAACATACTTCAAAGTCGGACACTAATTCAAATGCTTCTGGAGACAACAAAACGTAGTCTACAACACTAGTATTTTTACATGTAGTTACACCAATAAATTTGTCCCCAAAAATACAACCGTTCGCAATAAATACGGAACATCTTTTACATAGTTCAAGCAATGTCGTGCCGTACTTGTTGTATGACAGCTCCAGATACATGAACATGTATGCGTGTTATATAAGCTTTCTCTCTCAGACATACAGAGCATGTGACGTCACTATACATTAAATTCATGGACACATGTCGGTTAGCGAAATATCAATGCAATTAACAACAGATGCTACAATGATAAACTAGTGATATACAGCCAGTAATTTTTCAAGTTTTCGTAGAAATTTGCTGATATTCGATAAAATCTTCACATTACATATGGTAAATAATCCTTACATTTTAATAAGGCTAGGATTGGTACAGTAGTAATTTGGGATGAATAATTGTTTTATCTGCTTAACAGTCGTGTGATCACATTTAAATAAATAATGAAATTCGTCACCGATTTCATTAAAACATAGATTACATTAGGTATTCCAATCCATCTTCCAGTTTCTATAAGTAAGTGCATATTTGAAGTTCTAAATTTAGAATTAATTTGTCTTTCTTTTGGCTTTAAATTCACAAGATAATTTTCAAACACAAAATTTCTTTTATAGATAAAACAGACAGACCCTCTTGAAGAGCTCTCGGTGTCGTTTAAACCGTTTCTAGATGAATTGGCCTTGTAATCTTTGTTTCTCATCATACTTCAGTAATCTCTATTTAATGTACATATGTGTGATAAACCCAGATAAAATTCATTCCAGGTTATATATTCTGAACATTCTCTAACCAATTGAAATCCATAGTTCCGTTTGTCTCTAAATAAACATCAAGTTATACATAGCACTAGACAGATTACTACCAGTTATTAATTGATGCCAAAGCATAATAATTCTTGTTTCAACTTCTATATATAATGGAAAACTCCCGATTTCACCAATTACCATGTAGTTTGGTGTACTCTTTTTAATACCTAGTATACGCTTGCGGAACTGCAAAATGTAGTTTTTTCGATGACACCTTAAATTTCCAAAGCCCCATACTACTGTACTTCTACTGAATACAAAAGTATCGGTAATACGAGGGAGTCAAAAAACTTTGAATTGTAGGTCTACTTTCCTGGACTTTTTTCCATAGCCCAAGTCTCCAAACCGAATCAAAGGCCTTTTTGAAGTCTATACATGAACAAAATAACTTTTTTTCCAAGTGAAAAATAGATGGATGCTAAGACATGAAGAATAAAAATATTATCGGTAGTAGAATGATATTTTCTGAGTCCAGCCTTGGCATAAGGTATTAGATTTATTTGATCAGCCATCTTATTTAATCTGCTATTAAGAATAGATGTAAACACTTTACCAAGACACGAGACAAGGCTTATTGCTCTATAATTATCCAAGTTATCAGGATCACCTTTACGTATATATATTTAATAATCCCTACTTTCCAGGAATCGGGTAGGAATCCTGTATTAAATATGGTATTAAATAATTTATAATATAATGGTTTAAATAATTCTACAGTGACTTTTTGATACTCATTTAAGATTCCATCATAACCTGGAGCTTATTTGTTGCTTAAACTAGAAATAGTTTTAGTAATTTCACCATTCAGTAAATCCTCGAATCTTCCACTGCATAATTTCATTATCAGAGATTTCATTAGAGTTATCTCCCTTGTTAAGATCTTTAAAGTAATTGTACATTTCGTTTACATTTTTATCATTATTCTGTGCCTTACTAGTTCCGTCAATTTCACCTAGAATATCCAGAATGATATCCAATATGTTAAATCTTCAAATTATTAGATACCTGCACACGGGTACATCAGAGACGTACATATCTGATATACAAGTCTCTGGGTACTTGTACAGAAATTTCAACTACATATGTATATCAGTAAAGGAAGATGGAAAGTGATTACAAGTAACATATACATTCTGTAAACTTAAAATTTCGAAATGTAGTACTGTTAAGATTACTTAATTACCAGTACATTCAAAGAATCTCTTTCTTTAACATGTTAAATCAATGTTTAATTAATTTGTTTATGCGTTCTGGTTTCTGACTTTAAGCATTGAATGTATAAACATAGAATGTACAACATATATTATGGACTGAAACGGCAAAAATGAAATCATGAATATGCTGATTAATTGAATATGAAATTAAACTACAATATAATTAAATGTATCAAATTAAAACTGTTCAAGTAACGATAATTGTTTCATTATTTTATTATATACTTTCATGTGATGAAAACAAAATTACTGGAATTAAACACGTGAAATATATAACTGTTCAATCAATACAAAATATCAAGTTCCAGGGCTAGCGAAGAGCTACAAATATTGCAAATGACTTCGGCCTTGTAGACCCCTGGAGAGTCAAAAATCTAGATTTAAAATGCTACACCTGGTTTAAAAGAACCCTATAAAAAAATCCAGACTAAACTTTAACCTTATTTCTTCCGAGCTGTTAACAAACATAGGTAAAACAGATATGATTCCAGGTTACAAAACTGATCACTCAGCAATCACCTTGCAAATAATAATATCTGACTTTAAACGCGGTAGGGGATTCTGGAAGTTTAATAACTCCCTCCTGAAAGATACTCTTTATATAATAAAGTAAAGGAAACCATTCTGAAAACAAAACAAGAATATGCTCTGCCGGTTTATAATATTTCAAATATACCAGAGATAGACCCATCCATGTTTCAGTCATCACTCAATGACCAATTATTTTGAAATGGTTTTACTGAATATACGATCCATGACTATATCTTATTGCTCTAAAAAGAAGAGGAAAAATAGGGAAAGACAGATACAATTGGAAAACCTTATCAGAGTCACTGAAGAATTAATTATAGACAACATTGACCCTAATCAATATTCTAGTAGAGATTTTAACTGACCTTAAGTCCGAGTTAGAGGACCTCCGGGAAAATCAAATGAATGGGCTGCTAATAAGAGCGAAGGCTCAGTGGATCGAAAGTGGTGAAAAACCCACAAAATACTTCTGTAACTTAGAAAAACGTAATTATGTTAATAAAAATATCACCAAAATAATCCAGGGGGATGGTAAAATTATAAACGATCAAGATGATTTGCTGAATGAAATAAAAAAAAACTTTTACGTAAATTTATATGCAAGTAAAGATAATGAATTAGAAGAAGTTGATTTGGATATTCTTCTCGGGGATTATGAAGTACCTAAAATAGACAATGAAATTAAATCGTTAGCTAGATCGACCAATTACCATGAAAGAACTAGCTCATTCAGTTAAATGTCTTAAAATGGCAAAAGTCCTGGCCCAGATGGTTATACAACAGAATTAAATAAGTTCTTTTGGATTGATCTCAAGTTTTTTATTACGAAATCCTTAACTATGGGTATTCAAAAGGGCGAGTTATCACTTACACAAAAACAAGGTGTTGTATCTCTACTACCCAAGGGTAATAAACCTAGAGAACTCCTAAAAAATTGGAGACCAATTTCTCTCCTTAATGTTTCCTATAAAACACTCTCTAATGCAGTTGCTTATCGATTAAAAGATGTTTTAAATAGTATAATGCATAAAAATCAAAGGGTTTTTTAAAAGGTAGATTTATTGGTGAAAATGTTAGACAAATTGATGACTTAATGCAATATGCAGAAGAGAAGGAGATACCTGGTTTATTATTATTTATAGATTTCGAAAAGGCCTTCGACTCTATTTCATGGAACTTCATAACAAAGGTTTTAACATATTTTAACTTTGGTAATTATTTCAAAAATTTATCCATACTTTATTCCAAAAGGCACTTTATGTGTTACACAACATTGTTTTTTCTCTCAATTTTTTAATATTGGTAGAGGATGTAGACAGGCGATCCGCTGTCACCCTATCTTTTTATTATGTGTGTGGAGTGTTACATATCATGGTACTTTACTTTGTTTGTATTTCGCGCTCAAAGACTTGTACGTGAACCGGATGTGTGACCGGATATAGGAAAAAGGACATTCCAGAACGTGCGGTGTAAACACGTCAACATGCAGATGTAGCGGCACAACACCGCGGCTATTTACTCATTTGTTGAACATAAATACGCAAACTACAGCTTTCGGTGAGTACCGTACATACAAACCCAACTGTATATAGTGTTTATAACTGTTGTTGACATGCTGTGTGGATAAACAGCAAGGTATTATAGTTGTCTATGTATAGATACCCACCCGGTATGTTGCACGGGTGTATACAGGTGTGCTTAGCGTATTGTATATTTATTAATAGGGTATTATACGACATGTACTGTTATAAAGATGATATTTTAGAGATATACCAATCATGTGGCATTATATACATATTAGTTAATGTCTACATAGTCTGAATTACGGGTGGTCATTGTTATATGCACACGTGTAACGTGAGTGCATGTCAGTGTAGTAAATATTAAGGCGTCGTGTGTCATACTTTCAGTAATTTAGGGTGTAGTCATTTTATTACATATATGTATTATATCAGTCAATATAACGGTTGTAAATAGGTTAGGTTAGTTGGGCCATAATTATTTAGTAGTATATTTGTATCATATTTTAGTTTAACCCATTGGTGAGGATAGACCATAATGTGGTGTGGATGATCCTGGAAGGATCATGGTCAGAACAGTGTCTTGACAGGGACATATGCCATACTGATGTGTGGTGGAGCGAGTTGGCCTGGGTACTGTGGTTCCGACTCACAGCCAGAACCTTGATAGACAGCCATGAGTGGTATTCTTTGCTGCCAATATAAAAATTGTTCGTGATGAGGCTTGATGGTGCCCGTCTTGTGAAGAGAACTGAGTTTCTTGTTGACACTCCATGGGGGAAATCTGCCACCAGTGTAGACTATTTAGGTGACCTTATAGACAGTGATGGAAATCTGCCCATTCCTAGAGTGAACCATTTATTTGTGATATATTTTCTTATTAAATGTGTGAAAGTGAGTGTGGATGTGCAGTTTTTCATAGTGTATATTGTAATTAAATGTTATAAATAATGTAAATACAGTGTGTTGTGTTTCTATCTCTGCACCAGATTGGACAATATGCTCATCCCGTTACATGGAGATACTTGGCATATTAATAAGAAATGATAAAGACATAAAAGGCATCAAAGTCGGTAATAAAGAATTCAAGTTATCACAGTATGCTGATGATACTGGTCTCACATTAGATGGCTCAGACAAAGCACTCAAGAAAACTTTAGATCTTCTTACTCAATACGCCAAATACTCTGGGTTAAAACCCAACATCGAAAAAACAAAGTGTATATGGCTTGGAACTAAAAAATTAACTACTGATAGGATATGTGCTAATAATAACCTTTTTTGGTCAAATGAACCATTCACTTTCCCAGGAGTGAAATTCAGTCCGAATCTGTCAGAACTTGCTGACTTGAATTACTGTGACAAACTTAAAAAAATTAATCTCTCATTCACATATGGTCAAAGAGGTGTCTTAGTCCAATAGGTAGAATTACAGTTGTTAAAAGCATCATTCTTTCTAAATTAACACATTTATTTACAAGTATTCGAAGACCTGATAAGGACTTTGTAAAATTCTAGAAAGACTTATATACAATTTTATATGGGGCAGGAAAAACGACAAAATCTCATGAAACCAGATAGTTCAAAATTACAAAGATGGCGGTCTTAAAATGGTTCAAATTGATGCTTTCATTAAATCCATGAAACTATCCTGGATAAAACGCCTGTTAACAAATGATAATTCATGGACCTACCTTTTTGAAGAAGTGATTGGCGAATCAAAATTTACTATTATTTCATATGGGGCGGACTATTGGAGAAAAAAGTCGAAATCTATTAAAAATCTGTTCTGGAAAGAAGTCCTCGAAAATAAACCTTGTTTTTTTGTACCTTCCATGCAACGAAGAAAGTGTTTTGTATCGTCCCTTGTGGCACAATCCAGAAATAAAGATTGATAACAAGACCATACATTTTAAACAATGGTCACGAAAAGGGATATGTTATGTGTATGACTTATGTAATGACCAAGGTAAATTAATTGAAAAACTATGAAGAATTTTGCGAAAAATTTTCCTTTTCACCAATACTAACTCAGTTCTATGGCATCAGGAATGCCATTCTGTCTAAATGGTCTTTTCTGAGAAATTATAATTCCACTATTATACTTCCACATTGTCAAAAGTACATTTATCACATCTTAACAAATAAACAACGAGGACTCTCGATATATAATATTTTTATTAAAGATTTAACTACAAGTGATAAATACAAAGTCAAATGGTCACTTGAACTTGATATACATCAAAATCAATATTGGTGGGAAAAGATTAACTTATAATATTTAAGTTAACCTCGGACTCATCACTGAGTGGTTCCAATACCGAATTACCCACATAATCATTAGCACAACAAATACCTGCGTATGATAAGTGTAATTAACTCGCCTGTATGCTCATTTTGTAAAGCAAATATAGAATCAATAATCCACTTGTTTTGGGAATGTACTCTTGTTACAAAATTTTGGCAAGAATTCACCACTGGGTAGAAACAAAAAACCGGGGGAAAACTCTAGTTTGATTAATTCAGATGTTATTCCTTGGAAAACGGACAACAAATAAACAACATAAACTTAAGTATGGTTTAGCCAAAATTACACATTACAAGCAAAAAGTATAAAAAATCATCTGTCTGCTCTATTTATATTCAAAATGGAACTAGAAAAACATTACAAAATGGAACAGTAACATTAATAGGAAAAAATAGGACTGTCCAAAAATTGAAAAAACGATGGTGATTTGAAGCAATTTATAAAGTAACAAATCAAAAAAAAGGAAAAAACTTGTTATGGCTACTTTTTTAGGAACTTCAACTACTGTTACAGTATGAGTCGGTGTATGTAAGAAGTCTTTTGTATGTCTTTTTTTTGTATATCTTACCAGTATAAAAAGTTTTCTTTCTGAATTAATATGGCAATATCTTACCGAGTTACCATACATAGGCGAAAGAAAACGATAATATATATATATATATATAATTAAAAAAATATTATAATGTCTTGTGTGGGTTATACATATAATAATAATAAAAAACACAAACCAGAAATTCCACACTAGCGCTTTCAAAACATGCTTTGAGAGCAAGCTATTGAGGTTGAATGAAAGGATTTATTGTGACGTCATCACTGTGTGTCATGGTTACGTCAAAACAACATAGATTGAGGGCGGTCTAAAAGACAAATGATCAAAGTACAATAAATCAAAATGATGACGTCAAAATAAAAGAGATACCACAATTAGAAATTATGTAATGGAAAAACAACTGTTTTACAGTAACAGTGATTTGGAATCACACAGAACTACATGAATTAAGACTTGGTTTTAATAGATTAATAAAACATATTTTTCTTTGATTGATTCTCTTTCTATAGCATCTGAGCTAGACATTTGGTATATAGAGGTAAAAAATAATAAAACTCACTTTAGAACATTGGTAACATATGTTTACTAAACTGTATAAAATCTTAGATTGTCTGTTCTTATTTGCTGTCTATGTAATGTAATACGTTTCTAATGTTCGTTGCCCGTCTGGCCAATGTAAAATCATGAAACAAATGTTGCAAATCATAGCATAGATAACATTTTTAGATATACAATTCAATTTGCTGATTGAAATTTAAAATCCATTTTTGAACGTAAATTGGAACATTATATGATACTTTCACATGTACCACATCTAGTCACCACATTTAGATATACATGGGAAATTTGCTGTTCAGAATCAAACTTTGAACGGCATAAATAAACGTTTCAATTTTGGTTGTAGTTTGTGTGATTCCAAATCATTTACTGTAAAAACAGTTTGTTTTCCATTACATATTTCTTAATTGGTAATCTCTTTTATTTGACGTATCCAATTTTGTTATTTATTGTGTATTTTGATCATTGTCTTTTATGAGTCATCAATCTAGTTGTTTTGACGTCGTAAAACCATGACACACAGTGATGACGTCACAAATAAATCCTTTCATTTACACTGAAGAGCTTGCCTAAAGAATGTTGAAAGCGTTAGTGTGAATCCTGGTTTGTGTTTTTTATTATTATTACTATCTATATATAATATATATAAGAGCATGTTCTATCAGTAACAATCACACAATGAGATAATTATGGAAATCGTGATGAACACATCATTTATACGATGCACGATTTTAATGTATTGTGACGACGAACTGCAATGAGGTATACTTAACTGTATTGATAAGCGAATTTTTATTAAGCATATGAAAAAATGTAATTGCTGTAATTAAATATTACACCAAATATTATGAGCTACATGTATGCTATTGCATGGAAGGAAAAGGAAAAATAAAAAATTTCCAAAACAAAAAAAATATCTACACTATTGACAATAGGGATACTGAATATACCTACCTAACTATCTACACTATGACAACAGGGATTCTGAAGACAACTACCTAAATATAGACACTACTGACACATGGATTCTGAATACAACTATCTACAATATTGACAACAAGAATACTGAATACAACTACCTAAATATCTTACACTATGGACAACAGGGAATTCTGAATAAACTACCTAAATATTTACACTATGACAACAAGAATTATGAATACAACTTACTAACAATCTACACCAAGTGGACAACCGGAATTTCTGAATAACACTACCTAAAACTATCTATCTATGACAACAAGAAAGTCTGAATACAAAACTATCTACACTATTGACAACAGGAATACTGAATACAACTACCTAACTATATACACTATTGCCAACAGGAATTCTGAATACTACTACTAACCTCTATGTATTACCCTTAGTACAGATAAAGTTCTGCAAACATGTTAATACACTTCGGGCAGACAAGAATGAGTAGCAATTTATTTGGTTATATGAACACTGCGTACTATCTACACTATTGCCAACAGAATTATTATCTACTAGCATGGGGGTATATCTTTAACCACACATACAGTTTGTCAGACTACTACTCCCAGTGCTCTCTATGTATCAGGTTCAGAGCTTACAAATATTAGGAAGGGTATGAAGTTCATGGAATAGATTGGATTGGGAAGGGTAAAGGTCCAAGCTACATTGTATGGGAAAGTGTATGGAAGTCCACATGGTTAATTATAAGGTCATAGGACATTGTATTGGTAAGGTAAGTAGTTCATCAGGATCATTGTATGGGAAAGTGTATGAAAGTCCACAGGGTTTAATTATAAACATTATCATAAGGGTCATGTATGGGAAGTGTATGAATGTAATAGGAGTACATTATTTGGTTATTAGGAAAGGGGTACAGTTATACAGAAACAATTGTAATGGAAAGGAGTATACAGATAAAAGGTTAAATTATGTAGTGGAAGGAACGATTAAACCATAAGAATATGAAAACATTATGGTGAAAACATTATTAGATTAGGTTTTTAAATACACATTACATTAGTGCAATAATATCTAATAATGATCCCCTAAAATATGTACAACGAGTGACCGACCGAAACGGACCTACAATCCTTTATTTAGCGGGAGGCCTGGCCACGCAAAGTCAACCTTTCCGAATAAATGACGTTGCTCGTGTAATTCTGGTGCTTATGAGTGATCGGAGAGAGAAACCGAACAGTGGAGGAATAGTCGTTCGAGCGGAGATATAATGGTAATCGCGTTACTACCTCAACAGTGTGAAGACAGAATGTTGAGCAATTCTAATATATAATTGAGTGCAATTAACTGTAAATGGCCATTCCAATAAAAAGTCACATTTCAGGAAAAAAGGAGACTGGACAATTTGCTACTTGACTTTTGTCCACCAACATTCATAGATAGCTTCCTGGACTTGTATCGGAAAAATAGCAGTCGTTACTTTGGAAAAATGTCAATGCTCAGTACTTCAGTACTTTGATCTCCTGGTGCATGTTGAGGGGTATCTCCTTCTTACCATATGGGAAGACTTTAAAAAATGCACTAATTGACACGTCATCCGGCGCACTATTTTAGATTTGTCTCTTTATAACATATTGTTACAACAGGATTAACTTTGAAAACGCTTGCTTTCTTTGATAAATGTTTGCTTAGAAAGAAAAAGAGTTTCGCTTTCCCCACCGAAACCACGTAGTAGGACGTCGAGGAATATCCAAAATATCGTAAAAACACCAACAAAACATGTCTAGTAGAGTACATTCAAACAAAACAATATTACAATATTTTACATTGGACTTACCAACAAACCATGGTTAGTTATTTATAACATTAACTCGTATAGGATACATGCAAACTATGTCATGGATTTTCAAAGTAGAACTGAATTTTATACGTATATTTTTTTAATTTCTGAAATATTGAAGTGACCAGTTGGTATTCTTCACAAAATCATAATAGAGAGCACTAGTATAATCACAAACACCTCCAATATCATATTGAATACCACCAAAAATCGCAAGAGATGATCGATATTCATACCGTGCACTAACATCATACAAAATCACCAATATCACACTGAGATCAACAATACAATACAGATATTACCAAACACTATTTCACATACAACAAATGTTGTACAGAGATATCAATACGATACATAATTACTAACATGTTACCTACACAGATCACATACCAACAAATCTCACCAATACTCAAAGTATCACCAAATAACATTACAAGATATCATCAATACCATACAGATATCGACAAATACCATACAGATATCGACAATACCATACAGATATCATCAATAACAATTACAGAATCACCAATTACAATACATTAAATCATCAAACTATAAAGATATCACCAATACCATAAAGAGTTACCAATACCCTACATATATCTCCAAGTACCATACAGGGATATCGACAATACAATACAGATATCATCCCAATATATTACAGATAGTACAAAATACCATACAATATCATCAATACAATTACAGGATTATTACCAAGACAATACATAATCAATCACTACTATACAGATATTACCAATACAATAATATATCATCAATACCAGACGGATATCGACAATACATTACAGATATCATCAAACTATAAAGATATCACCAATACAATACAGTAATCATCAATACTATACAGATAAGACAATAAAATACGATATCAGCAATTACTATACAGATATCACCAATACAAACATTATCATCAATACTATACAAGATAACACCCAACAAACATTAATCATCAATTTACTATACAGATATCGGACAATACCATGTACAGATATCATCATTACTATACGATATCACAAACAAAACATTAATCATCAATTCCTAGACAGATATCGACATACCATAAAGATTCATCAATAATTACTATACAGATTCACCATACATACATAATCATCAATTACTATACAGATAATCGACAATACATACAGATATCATCAATACTATACAGATAGTACCAATAACAATACATTAATCATCAATACTATACAGATATCACCATACAATAACCTAAATCATCAAGACAATACAGATATCACCAATTACAATACAGTAATCATCAATTACTAGACAGATATCCCAATACAATACAGTAATCAGCAATACGAGAACAGAGATCACCAATACAAGACATGAATCATCAATACTATACAGATATCACCAATACAATAAAGTAATCATCATACTATACAGATATCACCAATACCATAAAGAGGATTAACCAAACCATACATATATCATCAATACACTGACCGATATTACCAATAACAAACATAATCATCAATACACATACAATATCACCAATTAAATACCATTAATCATCAATACTATACAGAGATCACCAATACCAATACATTAATCATCAATACTATACAGATCTCACCAATACATAAAGAGATTTACCAATACCATACAATATATCATCAACATCAGCATATATAACGTATACCATACATATATTATCAATACCATACATATATTAGAAATAGATCGCCAATACTATACAGAGATCCCCAATAACCATACAGATTCACCAATATACATGCAAAACCAATATCATACAGCTACCACGAATGCAAGGCAGATTATTACCGATACCATTTAAAGAGATCGCATTACCATGCAGATATCACCAAATACCATACAGATATAACTAGTACCATTACAGAAATCACCAAGAATCATACAGATATCGCCAACCATACATATTCACACAATATCCTACAGAGTTCACCCAATATTATAGATACCACAAATATTCATACCGATATCACCAATACCATACGGTATACCAAAACCAATTACATGGATCACAAAACCCATAAAGATAATCACCACTATAATAACAGATATCACCAATACATACAGAGATCATAATACATACAGATATCATTAATACCAACCTGTATCATCAATATCGTACAAAGATCGCCAATACCATACATGAATCACCAAAAACAATAAACGTTATCACAAAAACCATTACAGATATCACCAATTATCATACAAACACCACCAAAAATCATTACCGATATACCCAATCCATATATGTATCACCAATTCTACAGAGTTCACCATATCATACAGATACCACCAATATCATTACGATATCCCAATTCCAACAGTCTCACAAAAATCATACATGTATCACCAAAACCATACAGATATCACAAATATCATGACAACACCACCAAAACCATACAGATATTCACAAATTCCATATAGTTCACCAATATCATACAGATACCACCTCTTATCATACCGATATCACCAAAAAAAATACTGTATCACCAAAACCATTCCATGTATTACCAAAACCATACAGATAATCACCAATCTCATACATTATACTAACTATTACAATACAGATATCACCAATACAATAACATTTATCATCAATTACATCAGATATCACCAATACAATTTAGAGAATTACCAATAACAATACAATATCATCAACATCATGCAATATATAACGTATACCATACATATATTTTCATACCATAAATATATTACCAAATAGATCGCCAATTACTATACAGAGATCACCAATTACCATACAGATATCACCAATATCATAAGGTAAACAACCAAAATCATTACAGCGACCACGCGAATGTCATGAATATACCAATTACCATACAGAGATCGCCAATAACATGCAGATATCACCAATATCATACAGATATTACACGTACCATACAGAGATCACATACCTAAAGATATCATCAATATCATACATATCACCATACCATTGCAGAGATCACCAATAACATACAGATATCGCCAATACCATACCTATATCACCCCCCCCCAATATCTAAGAGTTCACCCAATCAGTATAGATACCACAAAATCATACCGATATCACCAATAACATACATGTATCACCAATATCATACAAAGATCGCCAATTCCATACATGTATCATCAATATCATACAGAGAAACACCATATCAGACATATCTCACCAATATCAAAAGAGATCATCAAGATCATACATATCTCATAAACCTACCTGTATCATCATAATGTTACAAAGACCCGCTAATACCATACATGATCACCTCCTAAACCAGACAGTATCACAAAACCTACATGTATCACCAAAAACCATCACAGATAACACAATATCATACAGATACACCAAATATCATACAGATATCACCATATCTTACAGATATCACCAATCTCCATAAACAAACACCGCCAAAATTCATACTGATACACCAACAACACCATACAGAGATCTGCCAACACCATACAGATATCGCCAACACCATAAGATATTAGGCTTAATAGATACAGATATCACAAAGCCATACATGTATCACCAATACCATACAGATATCACCAATACCCATTACAGAAACTTACATACTAATGAGAAATCACCAATATCATACAGATCACCAAAACCTTAATATATTAGCAATACCATACAGATATTACCCAATACCATACAGAATCACCAAACCATAAAGATTTCACAAATATCTTACAGGAGATTACCAATAACAGGCATATAATCCCAATACCATACAGATGGTTACCCATATCATAAGATATCACAGTATCATACAGATATCCCGTATCATACAGATTTTACCAATACTAACGGAGAGCCCATATCAATAGCTATCACAAATTACCACAGATATTAACCATACCATACAGAGATCGCGAATACCCATACAGATATCACCAATTTCATAAGATATCACAATACCAGACTGTATTACCAATATCAACATGTAACACCAATATCAAACACACGATCGCTAACGAAAACCATACGAGATACTAATATTATACAGATATCACCAATACCATACGATATTACCAATTACCATACAGATATTACCAATAGCACACAGTTATCACAACATCTTACCATGTATCACTATATCGTACAGATATCGCCACTACCATACATAACTTCAAACAGCTAATTACAATAAGTAAGTATTTAAGCATTAAACTGTCGTTTATGGATTATATGTTCTATATAGGATGCCAGAGCTTGCCGACCAATCTTCATTAATGCGCGCTAACAATCT
The DNA here is from genome assembly GCF_902652985.1 of Pecten maximus. NCBI lineage: Eukaryota > Metazoa > Mollusca > Bivalvia > Pectinida > Pectinidae > Pecten > Pecten maximus. Next base: position 40,609 of record NW_022983024.1, read on the forward strand.
CAAATAAATTTGGTAGTCAGATTTCCAGAATATACGGATGAATTATTCGTTTTGTTAACGATTTCGATTTTTTTTTTTTGAATTTCCCACCGGAACAATTATGCGGATGGAAATGTCACCCGGCACACGCGCACGCAACGGCTGAAGCTTGAACAGAGTTAGCTATGAAATTGAATGTGCAAGTGGGAGAAAGTGGGATTCGCCAACAAAAACCAGGTGTAAATATGTTTCTTGATTGCATGGAACAGCATTACAGTTTATTGTAGCTACAACAGCACGGTGTGTCGGGGATAGGACCAATGAGAGAGTGGTGACAGTGCCGAGGGAGTAGACGAGCATCAGGGACAAGTTGATTGTGACGAGTACAGGCTGTTTCAAGTTTAGGAGGCCCAGTTAGACACGATAATGGCACACTTGAGCTTTTTTTAACATAACATGATGTGTCTGGTTTCAAAATTTTGTCATTCTTCAAACACCTGGATGGCGGTGGCGCGCAAACAATGGGTGGTAATTGATTTTCCACTCTGGCCCCGGAACAAATATCTGTCAACATATGTGTTTGTAAAATCTTGTTTTATTCCATTTTCGGATTGTTACCATTCTTACCCTTATTTTTCGAGCTTGTACATTAATTTGTTTTATGAGTCTCGTACTCTATATTGCATGAGGAGCAATGATAAGATGCACTTTGTTTACATTGGTTGCAAGTAGTTCCGGGGGGATCCCGCCCAGTAAATCCGTCGCGTATATGAATATGAATAACACCTGAATGCACGAATTGGGTGTCAGTTATGCATAGGAATGGTGTCACGCTTTGGATGTCAGTTTATCTCTATAGACATGCAAAATTTGTTTAGTTTGTTTATATCATGGCTTTGCCATCCAAATGTAAATATTTACATTTACACTGCAGCCCCAGTATATAACTTTACCAAACTCACTTGAAAATTACGAGTCCACAACTTCCAAATCTTTATCATGATGTCATTATTATAGTGTCGTCATAACTGTTCCGTCGTTGACGATGATAATTTGTTCATTCATCGTAGAAGCCAAATTCCTGGATATAGCCTTTAAAAATCGTTGTCAAATGTAAATATATAAGCATTGAAATGCTTTCAGTTGGAGGCTATGGGCTGAGAATTGCCAACTTGACAAAGGCACATTAAACATGAAGCGCTTAAGCAGTCCAAAAGCTTAAATTATTATCCCACAATATCAAACAGTATTACCTTAAAACATATGGACAATCTACTTGCGAGTAAAGGATGTCTCTGGAAATAAAAATCATATTGTTTTGTTCAATAGACAAATGATATGAGCTTGCAGTTCACATTTTTTACAAACCACTGCAATCCACAAAAAAAACTGAAGACAACGCTATTGATTTGATCATAGCATCAGTCCGTCGTCCAGAGCCCCGTACATGTACATTATAACATAGCTGCGATGTCGATCATACGAAAAAAAATGAAGTCTGTTTTATATCAAATAAACGTGGCTGTTAATAACTTATCAAGTGGTGTAAAGGTTCATTGCAGCCAGGCAGAAAAACATCAGCCTTTTACCACGGACGACATATTATATAGTAATACTTCCGATCTTTGTGAAGGCCCTTGTGTTCAAATTCCTTTGATTTTTTTAAAATCATAGAACTCGAATAGGTTCAACAAGATATGTTCAAACTTGTGTTATCATACGTGTTCATAATCCCCACAATTCGTCTACATTCTCTGATTAAACAGCCAAAATAAACTTAATCGCCAGGACACAATAATAAACTAGATAACATGCTGCAAGTGTTAAAAACGGTGATAATAGTGACACTTAAAACTAATTTAAAAATCTTACTGGGGGGAAAGATATCTTTTCTTCAGACTTTTATACAGTAATCAATCCTCAGACCTGTGTGCGATCGTCGCCACTAGTCTGGCAAGTCAATGTTTATATTCTTATACGTATTTTTACTAACTTCATCACATAGGATTCGATAAGTGATGATAACTTGTGAAGTGATTTGATTTCGTAATGAGAAACAAGACAGAAAAAACAACACGGATGAAGAAGAATGGTTTTACGTGAATAGAGTAATATTTAGTTTACCAACAGGTACGAATGATGGAACCATCGTATAACATTAAACGGCAGATGGCATCTATTGTCGGCAAATAGCAGCATGTAGGGTTCGCTTTAGATACACATTCTATCAGATTTGAAAAAAGTTTAAAAAACTGTCATTATTAAGGAAAAAAAAAAATGATAAGTTTTAAAAGCGAATACATTTTCTAGGTAAAATTTTCCCTTTTTTTGGAGGAGGATTGTTTTTATAGCCTAAAAGAACCCTCCCCCCTTTCGAAAAATTTTGGATCGGAGCCTGGTGCTTCCTGACATGTTTTTAAGCTCACTTCTATCTTCTGTTGCGTCCCTCCACTTATTTTGTATACCTAATTCTTTCCTTGGGATGTTGAAATGATAATTATTGGCTCTCTTTGCGGAGATGGCATTTACGCTTTGAAACCTGGAAAAATCTGTTACACCGAGGGCTACGTTGGGGGAATTACCCCAGCGACCTGCAAACCAAACACCCTCCTCTCGCTTCGTGGCGGCAACTCTGTATATTTCGGAAAACAACAAAGCAAACAATATTGAACCAACATATAAACACCGGCTGACATTATCGCGAACTAAGGGACATTCATGGTCACCTAAAAGATATATTTTACATATTATAACAAAAAGAATTGCACAACCCCACTTTTTGGACTTCCTATAAGCTACAGCACTCTACGCAGAGTTTTATATATATGAGAAGATCTTCCTATGTAACAATAGCGGATCAAGGGGAGCCCCCCCCCCCCCTTTTTTCTAGGAGGAGGAAAAAAAAAAAAAAATAAGCACAAAAACAAAAAGCCTATGCCCACCCCCACCCTTTTCAAATTTCTGGGATCCGCGCATGTTGTATACTGTCAAATTCGGTTACCACGCGAACTTTACTTTTAAACTAAATGTAAAGTTGATATTGTTATAAGTAAGAAGAAAACTCTTAATAACTCTTCGGGCAAAAACATGCACGCGAAAAAATGCATCCCGAAAAGAATCACAGGCGACCTTTTCACCTCATGTATATGTAAATGAGCGCGTGCTCGATGAATTGAGGAAAGGTGGGGACGAAGCTAGGTTGCAAAATGGCGTTTTGGACCGTTTTGTGAAGAATATTCGGGAGATTTCATGGATTAAGTCATATTTGATGTAAAACATTGTATAGGATGATACGTAGGTTAAAGATGAATAGTTTCGTGATATTATTGACAGTGTCAGTTTGGAAAACTGGTTTTTAGGTGCAAGTGTTGACTCGTACGTGGCGGAGGTTTCTCCGTCCTTTTCACAATAGGCTACCAGACCCTGCCAGTTCATTAGTTCTTAACACAGGTGCCTGAATCGTTTTTATAAAATAATAACATATAGAGTACATATAAATGATTATAGTTACTCTATATGTTATTATTTTATAAAAACGAGTCAGGCCACCTTGTTTAATGACACTAAATGTCCCACAATACATTCTCGGTAAAAGAAGGATTCCGGAAACAAAAAATTGTTCTTAAATAATATTATAGGTTGAATGGTTCCTCAGACAACCAGCAGCAAGCTATGTTTAATAGTACAATAGTAAAAAGAAGTTTAATACTTAAGTTTTGATTGAAAGGAAAAGGCCGTTTTATTGAAACGACATAAAAATATAACATACCATGTTTACAATCATTGAATAAGCATCATTACAAGAATACAACTGCGGATTTGCTTAGTAGTATTAAAAGCAATACAAATAATATTAAATTGTATAACTATTGTAGGTGAGGGGAAACCAAAAAAACGCCCCCTCACCGAAAACAAAACAAAAGTTACAAATCATGACCTGCCAACCCAACAAAATGACATGGGAGGGCGCAACAAAAAAGGGGTGGTGGCGGGTAAAAATTCAATATTAGATGGCGCCTACCTTTTGACCTGCGGGAATTTTCGGAGAGAGTTGACGCTATAAAGAGATCACGTGATCTAGATCCTTCCGCATGAACAGTTTCTCACAGGGGACAATCATCAGGAAAATACACGCTACGCCAAAGACATTAAACCATAACAAAAATAACAACCATCATCATAAATGCAATTTAATTGTATTAATAAAGTGTTGTTGTATGTTGAATGGTTCCTCAGACAGACCAGCAGCAAGCTATGTAATAGACAATAGTAAAAAATAATATACTGTTAAGTTTTGATTGAAAAGGGTGGTTGTATGAAACGACCATAAATATAATAACATGGTACAATCATGTAATGAAGCATCTACAAAGAAGACAACTGGCATTTGCTTAGTATTTATCTAAAGCAATACACAATAATATTAAATTTGTATAACTATTGTAGTGAGGGGACCAAAAAACCGCCACCTTGCAGTCAAGAGAATCTTTAATGAAGTATATTTATATATAAACTAGATAAAATGGCTCCTCAAGCAACCCCACCCACACACCCACCCCCCCCCCCCCCCCCCCCCCCCCACACCCCCCCCCCCCCCCCCCCCCCCCCCCCCCCCCCCCCCCCCCCCCCGACTTGAAAGGAATGCCTATTCAACGGCAGTGTGGTTAGAAAAGCTAACTTTATTTCTACTATATTGTAATGTGGGAATACGAATATATCGCTTAAAGGCAGTGGAATGCCACATGCCCATTGTTGTATGTCTGCTTCCGAAAATACCAGACGGATGCAGTACTTGCTGCGCTATATGAAGCTGTGACTTCTTACACTTGTAGGATCGTTACTGTGCTAAAACAGAGGTCTGACTTAGCCATGTTACAAAACACTGGTAGTCACAGCTTTTCCTGTTGGGTTGAATATAGTAGGACCTCAGAAGAGCCCCTTAATTTTAAATACTGAAATAAGCGCTGGGACAGGACAAAATTCAATGTTTTGTTGAACTTTAATAGTCTCGAGTCACCGGAGTGCAGTTTATATGCACTGTGTAGGATTTGAAACAAAGTTCTAACCTAAATGGAAAACAAAACATCCCCAAGCCTATAAAACTGAATATTGCTGAGCTGAAGAAGTTTTTGGGCATTACCATTGTAAGCTATTTCCCCGAGCGAATGGAATGCATGAAAAGCTAACAGTTCATGATTTGGAACATGATCATGTATAATAAGGATGTAAGTTTCGATAATGAGGTCACAATCTTGGGGCAAGATGTCAAGCGTGATTGGTGCCTAAATTGGTTTGTCTCCCACCTTATGCAAAACCAGCATGATTTCGTTAAGCAACGACTGGGTAGGATCTGAAAAACCA